>NC_081542.1:42754885-42756857 GCF_901000735.1 Corylus avellana | reverse complement strand
TGTCGGCTTTCCCAAATTCCATCATGTCGTTCACTTTTTTATCCACTAATTGTGGTGGCGACCAATCGGTTGTTACAGCGACTAATTGTTGATATAGTTAACGTAACGGCTAGATTATCCCGGTTAATTAGGCAAAACATTATTCATGTAGAATTATGAAAACACAAGGAGAACCACCAAAGAAATGGTAAAAACTATTTTCTTAGTAAGTAATGATTTTTTTTTTTTTTATGTATCTTTTATTCCCACGACAAAATTTGACTAAGATTTGATTCATGGGTTGCCGGGATTGAACCTCGCAGAAACTATATAAAGATCTCATATCCAGCTAAATTAGAGTCCAAATCTTATTACGACTCCTAGTCCAAATCAAGCTCCAAGAGTCCTAATTCAAGCCAAGGTAGAAGATCGACCCGAGGTTGGAATAAACCCCTTAGCCTATAAATAGGTCATGCATAATAGCCTTAGTCATGCACCAGGTATAAACCCTAGACTGAATTATTGTGCATTATGCCGATACTACTCAAGAATCTAACTTAGTCATCAGAGGGAGATCATGCCTACACACAGGGCGAGTGCTCTCTTGGTTGTCTCTTATTTTGCAGGAATCAGAAGATCGGATTGGAAGGTAGACCAAACCCTTATTTTATCCTCGAAAAGCATGTCAATCACACTAGACTAGAACCGTACCAACACTTTGAAAAATGTTTTTTTTTTTAAAAAAAAAAAAAAAAAAAAATTAAAATTTTGACGAGAGTTAACATTTGAGAAAATATGCTACTTGGATGACTTTTTGCTTATAAATTTTTTTAAAAAAGAGAGAGTAGTTGTATGGCCACCCCCAACGGAGGAGAAGGGTGGCTACATGTCCATCCCTGGCTTGTTGTGATGGCCGCCAAATTTGGATGGCTACCACCACTCTCCTCTCTGTTAAAGGGATCGGGATTCTCTTTGTTTTACTTTAAATGGAAAGAAGTTATTTTATGGTCAAAATTTTGTTTTGTTGCATCTGAAAGTGTACATGGTGCCACATCATTTCAAATTTTTAAATAATGTAACAACAAATACATCATTAGATCTGTAAAAAATAAAATAAAATCTACTATTGAGCTTGAAATAGCTTCTCTCAATTTCAAGTGAAAGTAAGAGAATTATGTTCCTCGTTGGCCACCTCTCTTCAGTCTTTTTATTTTTCAAATTTTTAAAGTAGTAAATGTGCCCCTATACCTAAAAAACTAAGCACTTTTTTTGTTTTTGATTTTGTTTTTTTTGTTTTGTTTTTGTTTTTGTTTTTTTTTTCTTTCTTTCAAAACGTTCCCATATTTGAAACGTTTTTCAAATAGTGTTTAGTGATTTTTAACAGTTGAACTGTTTATTAATGGTTTTATGCTAAGACTTTTTGGTTTTACCATTACCAAACAAGACTGATATCTAATCTATTGCCCCACAAAACAAGGGGGAGGGGGACCTAAGGGCTAAGAGAATGGACAAATGACTCTCTCAATATCAGATATCCACAAAACAAGGGGGAGGGGGACCTAAGGGCTAAGAGAGTGGACAAATGACTCTCAATATCAGATATCTAACGCCCCACAAAACAAGGGAGAGGGGACCTAAAGGCCAAGAGAATGGACAAATGACCCTCTCAATATCAGATATCTAATGCCCCACAAAACAAGGGAGAGGGGGACCTAAGGGCTAAGAAAGTGGACAAATGACTCTCAATATCAGATATCTAATGTCCCACAAAACACGAGGGAGGGAGACCTAAGGGCCAAGAGAATGGACAAATTATTCTCTCAATATCAGATGTCTAATACCCCACAACACAAGGGGGAGGGGGACCTAAGGCTAAGGGCTAAGAGAATTGACAAATGACCCTCAATATCAGATATCTAATGGCCACAAAATAAGAGGGAGGGGGACCTAAGGGCTAAGAGAATTGACAAATGAATCTCAATATCAGGTGTGA
>NC_081542.1:42715877-42754785 GCF_901000735.1 Corylus avellana | reverse complement strand
TTTCTCTTTTTCATTTGTCTTTACTGCCTAGAAACTGTTCTTATAAATTTGTTTCCTACTATACTATACTATATCCCAGTGGCATGGCCAGACATTTTTCTTGAGGGAGGCCTAGCTAAATATATCTAGAACTTCTAAATCCAACAGATAACCTATACAACTTTACTAAGTCTTGATCCCAATATATATGAAGGAGGAATAAAGGAAGAAGAAAAATATGAATTCTTTCAAGATTAGTAAATTGCAATTTTTGAGAACAGAGCTAAGATCTAGCATCTCCTATCTGATGAAAGAGTGGAGGATTAGGCCATAGTTCAATCCCATGTTTGAATAAATGAGTTGCACTTACCTATAAAAGAAACTAGCAACTTTTCTGGAGCTAATAGATGCATTAAATCATAATCCTAGTATGTGAGACTATGGTGAAAGTTGTTCTGCTGTTTTGTCCCTGATTATTCATGTCACAATCACTGGCTGTGCAAATAGCATTTGCCGCCTGCTGAATTCGTAGACACCTTTATATGTGATAATTTCTGATATCTTGGGCCATGGTTTTTTCTTTAGTAACTATGTGAATTATGATTTGGTGAATGGTAGTTTTCTGAGCTTGCTGAAGTCATAATTACTAGTTCATCTTGTGATTTTTGTTGTCAGGGAAAAAAACTTCTGGTTTTAGGGACAACGAGTGAAGTTGGCATCTTAGATTCAATTGGTATTTGTGATGCTTTCTCTATCACTTACCATGTTCCTACATTGAAGACAGATGATGCAAAGAAGGTAAATTATTTTCAAGCAATTCTGTTCTTGTCTTGGATATATAGTGGTTGTGGTGTTCTTATTTGGCTTTCTGTTGCTGGATTATACTACCATTTAGCTTCAAAGTTTGAATGTATGTTAATCTACTCTTTTTCTCATCGCAGGTGCTAGAAAAGCTGAATGTTTTTGCTGATGAAGACATCGATGCAGCTGCAGAGGCCCTGAATGATGTAAGTTATACTTCATCACCCTTTTGACATATTTCTCGGGTCTTTTTTTTTTTTTTTTAAAAAAAATGTTTCTCATTCACTCTTCCTTTAATTTATTTCACCGAAAAGAATCAATGAAAATCAGGAAAATCCAACAATCCTCCAACCGGTCGTTTAAACCAATTACTGTAT
Organism: Corylus avellana; assembly: GCF_901000735.1. Lineage (NCBI taxonomy): Eukaryota > Viridiplantae > Streptophyta > Magnoliopsida > Fagales > Betulaceae > Corylus > Corylus avellana. The sequence continues at coordinate 42,753,628 of NC_081542.1, read as the reverse complement.
AGTTTCCCGGGGACGTATCATGAATTTTGTTCTTTTTAATCCTTTTTTTTCTTCGCGTTTTTGGGGGCCGGGTGTTGAATATTTGTTTTAGTTTCTGGTCCTTTCTAGGAGCTCTAGCTTTAGATCTGTGAACCATTTGAAATTTACTCCTGCACTAATATGCCTAACATGTATCTTGATACAAGCATTATAAATGAACATTGTTACAGAAGAAATGAGTAGCAAAGGAATGGACATTGTTATTCATACTCATTTTTCTCTCCTTTTGTTTCATTTCTCTTTGTAGGTGCCTATCAAGAAGCTCTATATGTTGATTGAGATGGCAGCCCAGGGTGAGCATGGTGGAGCTTCAGAGGCAATATACTCTGGCAAAGAGAAGATTAAGATCTCTCGCTTTAATGATTGCCTTCAGGATATTGTTCGAAACTAGTTTCTGCCTCGGAAAAACAGACCACAAAACCATCCCTCGTATTTACTGCAATGTTCTATTTTTCTCTCCCACCTTTTACTATTTCTTATCCATTTGAGTTTGAGGTTTTCTCTCCATGTCGCGTTATCTAGAGTCAGTTTCTGAAATAGGTGCTTCACACCATGTTGGGAGAGTTGTGTTCTGAGATGGAAATTGGTTGTAAACTTTGTTGGAAGTAAGAGGATTCTGAACACAGCTGAAATGTACGTATGATGATGATTTGAGATTCTACTGTTTGTTTGGGGGAATTTCAATATATTTCTTTTACTCTTCTTCATACTCATCTATGACACCCATGCCACACTGGTTGACATAGTGTGTTTGAAATGACTTCTTATATCAGACACTTGAAATGACTTCTAACAATCTTTCAACCATCTCCATATATATATATATATATAGTGCAATAAAAATACCATTTTTTGCTCATAAAATTCCTAGGTGACGAGGCCACAGGTTCCATCTGTAGTTGTTGTGGTCTCACCCACTGATGAGCCCATTATCTCTTGCCACCTACGACTTTTAAGGCAAAAAATGATTTTTTTATTGCACTATAGCATATCTTTTTTTTTAAATCTCCTATTGAATTTGTAGGACCTACATGTAAACCACAAATCCAACGATGAATTTGAATCCATTTGAAAAAAAAAAATATGCTTAAGAGAGTAGCTTGGTAATTGGCCGAAGCTCGAGAAAAAAGGAAGAAGCAGTGGTGGTAGATTACATGGAACCATTGATAACCTTATGCGAGTGACGGGCTCCTAATATGGTCGGCTATTGAAACGTTGGTTCGAACCTACGTGAACCAAAGACCCAACCATGGTTTGGTCTGACGCTGAGGCCATCAACGTCGGCCATGTTAAATCCTTGCATATTCCAAAAGATTAAGTTTATAGAAAATTATTGATTAATTTAATCATTTAATTTATAGGAGAAATTTTACTTAACTCTCCTAAACTATCTTTATTTTTGCAATATTCCTTAAAGTTCAAAAACTCTTGATTTAGTATATCGGATTTAAAAAACTTTGCAAAATCGTATCTCCGGTTAGGGTTTGAAGTTAAATTTGACTGCCAAATGGTGAAATGACCATTATACTCCTGTAAACGTTGTGAAATTACAAAATTACTTTTAAATTACTATTATTATTATTATTATTATTATTATTTTTAAAAAAGTGAAACGTATAAAGCGTGGTTATGATTTAATAGTAAGAGAATCTCAAATTTTCTAAATTTGAGGAGATCTTGATCCAAATGAGAAACGGAGACGATAGAGATTGAGAGGTAATTGTAATTATTTTCATGTGTTTGGAAAGGAAGATTAATTAGCCCGAGTTTGATAATGACCATAATTTCCTTAATTGTTCTCTTCACGTAAATAAGGAAAAGCTCAAAGATAATCAAGTAATCTAGATGAGCTTAACTTCAATATGGTCAAAGGTTTTTTGCCCACCACTCAAAAGCTGACACCTCAGCTTACAACAAAAAATCAAAATGAAAATAAAACACCATATTATTCCTCCACACAGCCATTTCAGTCACCTGCCGCCACCTCCCGAAACTGTTGCTGCCCACTGCCTTCGTGTCTCTCTCCGTTGGCCCCGTGGGGGTGGCGCGCGGCCACCCCCAGCCCATGGGTGGCTCGCGAGTCACCCCTAGGCCATGGGGTGGCTCACTGGCCACCCCCAACAGTTCTAGGGTGGCTCGCCGGCCACCCCATGGGCCGGGGGTGGCCGCGCACCACCCCGCCAAGGGGCTGATGGAGAGAGAGAGGCGAACGGCGGCGGCAGGTGTAGACGGCTTAAATGTGGGAGGATTAATCCTGTGTTCTGCTAGCATATATGTTTTTTTATATTTTTCTTAAATTGCTGATGTATCATATGGTGGTTGGTGGGCAAAAAACCCATATTTTCTGCCATGACCGTATAAAAGCAACCCTCCATCTAGATATAGTGAATGAAAAGCAGTTATTGATTAAAGAAACATTTGTTTAATTAACCCTTTTGGATCACGTTTAATATGTGTTTGGGAAGGAAGATAGCGAGATTAATTATGAGCATATCTCCTTGTTAACTTCATGCAAATAACGGAAAGTTAAATGATAGACATGCATTGAATGAAAGAGAAATGTTAATTTTACATATCTTTTGTCTCTCTTAAATGAAAAACATACATAAATCTATCATTAAATTTGTAAAACTCATAGGTGGGTTCTACAAATTCAATAAGAGAACAACTTTTATAAGGACTTGGCATAAACCAGGTACTTGTGCGCTCCAATAAACAAAAGACACATCAGCATATTACACTAAATACCATAAGAACGAAAGCACAAGATCAAACCCCCTTTCCCCATTCAATCATCAAAGAGCCACCGCCTCTCCTCCATGTTCTTCCGCCGCTCCTATAAGTCCTTAAAGTATGCTCTCTAACTCTTTCTCTCTCTCAACTTTTTCTGATTTTCCTTCACTTTCTTGCTCTCCAAACAGGAAACGGGTGTTCTTCAAGTTGATTAATTTGAGCAAAGGTTACATATAACTTGATCTGTGTTTGACTGGTTGGCTTAGGAGATCGAGGACCGAGGTTGGGATGAAATTTTCACATCTTTTGAGAGAACTTCTTGGGCTGAAATTCTGGGACCATCACCCCAACTTCTGGCTTTAAAATTATCATTGGATAAAATTCAATGATCATCTATCACAAATTTAATATTTATTTTAAAAGCTACATTAATTTTGGAGGGACAAAAAAAAAAAAAGGAAATATTTTTTTAACAAAATAATATATATCCACTTAACATTTCAAAAAAAAAAAAAAAAAAGTCTTCCTTCTACTACTACTGTTTTTTTTTTTTTTTTTTGATATATCCACACAAGGGAAGGGGAGGAGGAATTTGAACTAGTAACCTCCACTTCATGAGGCGTGGTTTACAGCCGATTGAGTCACCCCTTGGGGACTCCTTCTCATATTACTGCTCGACATTAAGATGTATTATTTGAGTATAAGTTTGGATGAAATTATTAAAGTTACTTGTGATTCGGAGTTGGACTTGATATAGCAACACTACAAACCTGAAAGTATGACAATGACGGCATGCTTGACATTAAGATGTATTATTTGAGTACAAGTTTGGATGAAATTATTAAAAAGTTACTTGTGATCCGGAGTTGGACTTGATATAGCAACACTACAAACCTGAAAGTATGACAATGACGGCATGCATCTTTCTCCTAGAAAAGTTGACAAAGAAGTTTTATGTACCTAATATAAGGAGTGGATTAGATCGGAGTTGTTAGAAAGTCTTTATCTAGGGAATTTCACAGTGATTCTTCTTGTTGCAAAGAAAAAGAATAGGTTACTTGCAATGAGCCTATCAATTTCTTAGCAAAAATGTAATATGGAAGATAAAATATGGCATTTTTGTAGGGAGAGCACTCCGACTAATTTGAGTTTGTCTTAAACCAAGAAGCTTGAAATTGATATCTTAAAGGATTTCAAACCATATAATAAATTATTGACAAAATAAACTAAGCACTTAATAGGACTTATGGAAAAAGGGTATCTTTCAGCAAATCAGAGTTATATATCTTAAAGGATTTCTTGAAAACAAACCAAACGCAATCAGGCCGATACTGGCCGAATGCTGCAAAACAATAAAAATAAAAGGGATAAATGAATTTTCGGTCTTTGTGGTTTGAGGTTTTGACAAATAGCTCCCTTAGTTTTACAAAGTGATTAATCACTCCCTAGGTTAACACACACAAAAAAAAAAAAAAAAAAAAAAAAAACTGCACAAATTGGTCCATACCACTAAAAAAGTTGACAGAATCCGTCAATAGCTATATCAGTGTCAATTCTAGTGACTCGTGTCACTCAATAAAAATTAAAAAATATTTTAAAAATTTGAGATAGTATATAGTAGAGTAGAAATTCTTTGGGGTGAAGAAGATTCATCCTTGATGGGGTCCTACCTAGTATAAAAAATAATATTTTTATAAAGCTTTTAAATTTCTTTGGCGTTACGTACGTACCACGAACCTCCCAACATATAAGCTGGCGAGTGGCGTCAACTTAGTTATGATCACAGAATAAAGAGCATATTGAGATAAAAGCATATCAACATTTTAACGCATGCAAGAACTTAGAATATTATTTTATGCAAATTATTTTTATGATTATAATTCTTCTAGTTAGAATATAATAATATTTTAAGAATAATGTTTACTTGATGAGTCGTGGACTCATATTTTTACTTGTAAAAGCATTGTTTTACAAAGTTTGAACACACCGAAGCAGTAGACAAAAGCTTTGAGGGTATTGGGATTTTGATATTTTGGCTTTGTAAATATAACAAATGTAGGAATTATTGATAGGTTATGATATTTATTTTTACTTTTTTATTTTTTGAACAAACGAGTTATTTTCATTGATATAAAATTAATTTGGAGCAAAATGCTCTATTATACAATGTAACACCCCAAGTTATTAATGTATTCTTAATAAAAATAAAAAAATTCTCCTATTATAAGATCACCACAGAAACATAACATCATCCGAGTGCTAGTATTCAATACTCTCATAAGCAATAAAGTTACACAGTGTATGCTTGTCCCAAGTGATCTACTCTATAGAATGGAATCTCAGACACTTCTACTGCAGCTCCTCCTAGTCCACAAAGCAATAAGCCAAAGTGTCCCTGTCATTAGGCCAGATGATTGGGTCTTTAACAACTAAGAGGTCCACTGATACCCCTGTCCTCAGTACTACGATATATAGGGCAATCTGAAAAAGATGTATAGGGAAAATGGGTGAGTTCAATAACTCAGTAAGTAGCCACAACACCAAGATGCTATAAAACATGCTATGCAGATTTTTATGCCATAATCTCAATCATACACAACAATAATTAGTAAAATGATTAACAATTTACGCAAGAATGGCAAGTAAGTTATAAAATGAGTAAGCACTTCCTTTTACTTTTCTTTCAAAATAATTGTTTTACCCTTTGACCCATAGCTGCAATTTTACCATGATCGGCACATGTTGGCTTGGTTATCCCGTAGGACCTATAGGCTCATCCTGTCGTCATAGGGGAGAGCTACCGGGTTGAGAATTTTCCCTAGGTGAAGGCCACTCGGCCGGTAACACACACCTTCTTGTAACCGTCCTTCGGTGTGCTTGCCGTGCTACCCATACGATCCGGTACCGATTGTTACTATAGCAGTGCCTCAGGGTTAAACATTTATAAGCATGAATGCACATGTAACAATTCATATGATCTTTTAAGCTCTTCTATAACGGTATAACATAATGTACATATAACAATTCATATGATCTTTTAAGCTCTTTTATAATGGTATAACATACTAAGAAACTTTGTGAGCTTCTTTCATTCATAATCGCATTCATGCATAACTCATAAAAATGAGGTCATTGTAATATGTAAAATCATTAAATCATGCCATATGATTGAATAAAACTTTGCATTAAAAATATGAAAGGAAGTGCAATTGAAAATCATGTAAGTGGATTCTTTATAAAATCCCCAACATTTTTCAAAAGATTTTTAATCAAATCGGTTGGAGTTTTTGGTGTTGTATCCTTTACCTGGCATCGCATGTCCTTAATCGGTTGGGGTTTTTTAGTGTTGATTCTGCATTCAACTCACAATTCCTACAATGGAGGTAAAAAGTATCTTAGTCATCAATTCATTTATTTTTAGCCAAAAACATTACAGTGACATCGAACCCCACCATGCTTGATTTATATGCCTCTTATAAAATTCTAATAATCAACTCAACTAAGGCCTTATTCCAATCAATTGTTTTACACTAAAATTAATAGCCAAGGTTATAATATTCTTATTACTTTAAAATCATCCGACTACAATTAACAGCTTAAAAAGTCTATCTAGCCATAATATTGCTCTCTTCCTAAGCCATTTAATTCACCAACTTACTCCCAATATCAAAAGCTTAGAAATATTTACAACAATCACTCTAATTATATGACATATTAGCACCTAAACTCAATAAGCACCAACTTCTATGGATCCCATAATAATTTATGGTCAATTAACACTCTAAATAAAATTAACCCCTCCAAATAGCAATCCTAGTGTTCATACTCTAAAAGCCCCAAATTTAATTTCAACTACAAAAATTAGGGTTTATGCCCATATTTCCACAATTAGTTATCCATTAATAATCCACAATTAGTAATCCATAATTGGAGTTTTAATCCATTAATCTAACAACTAGAGCTTGAATAATGCATAACAATCCACTATACAGGAAAACCCCACGTTAATTTTAGGGATTTAGCTTTGTACTAAATTACCATAAAAGATATAAAAATATTACATTGGAGAGTTCTCATTTTATTTTATTTATTTATTTATTTCTTCTTCCTCCTCTTTCTTTCTCTTCTTTCTTTTCTTTCTTCTCTCTTTCCTTTCTTTTCTTTCCTGGCAGCTTCCTCACACAAACTCTCTCTCTCTCTCTCTCTCACGCATGAGAGTTTGTTCTCACACTTGTGAGAATTGAGGGGAATTGCTCCCCTAAGAGCTTGCCACATGTGGGACATTTGTCCCACATGCACTCAACTTCTGCTACACACAAGACAAGTGTCTAGTATTTCTTTAGAGAATGACACCTTAGAACCAAAGTGTCCACCAAGAAAGCGCAAGGGAATCATGTAGAGTAACAGCTGTAACTTTAGGTGTCAATCAAATGAATTTTTAGGCATGCAATGCTTACATTTTAGCACTTTTGTGTCTTGGCATGAGCCTATCATGATGTAGTCATAAAACTTTATAATTAATCCTCAATAAATATAAATTTTTTGACTACCACATACCTAAAACTCGTGGCCTACTAGGATCATTAACTACTTGAAAAAATCATAACTCATTCTTCAAGCCCAATAGCCTAGGGCTATTACAAAAAAACACCTTAGAAATATTATCATCACAATACAATCCGTATATAGATTTGCAGCATAAACCGATGAATCATGTCTCTTGTCACTGTCTCTTTTATCAATGATAATTCTTTTATTAACTTGATAACTCCTCCATCACCAGTTAATAGTTTGATCCCTAAAAAGAACCAGAAAGAAAACAAAAGACCTATTGGAAACCATTCAGTTATTCTTAGGCAAAACCTAAGAAAACAACAAATTCAAGACCTACTAGTGCTAGCAGAGCAAACAACAAATTTGTCTTATTCAGAAGCAAAAATGAAAATACAAGATAAAATAAAATAAAATAAAATAAAAAGTAAAAACACCCCATTCCTAGTAACTATGTCGCTGACACGCCAGCTCGTGGCCAGCAGAATGATGCATGAAGGTTGGCAGCTAGAAGAAGGGGTGGCCAGTGAGTGGTAGCGTGGAGTGTCAAAATAAAATAAAAAGTAAAAATACCCCATTCCTAGTAACGATGTCGCTGACACGCCAGCTCGTGGCCGGTAGAATGATGCATGAAGGTTGGCAGCTGGAACAAGGGGTGGCCAGTGAGTGGTAGCATGGATGGACATTGATGGAGAAGGCCAAATCTGATTCTGAAAAAAAAAAAAAAAGAAAAAAAGATCTAGAGACCCATCAAATCCGGTGAGATGACAGTGCACAAAACATGACATGTCAGTAGAGAATCTAGACATTGAATCTAAGCAAAGGAGGAAAGAAGAGATGGAAAAAGAAGGGTAGCCTGTTTATGGTATTTAATTAAGGTTTTAACTTTTTTTTTTTTTCAAAGTGAAAAGGAAATTAAGTTCACGTTTTTCATGTGGCCGGTAGATTTAATTACCAAACCTTTGAAACATTATTGTACTCCGAGGCACGTTTTTCACAATTGATAATTTAGGACGGCAAAATTAGTTATCTTCTCTTTCTATAAAATGCTTAGCTGATTAAGAAGAAATCGGCACTGCAAGAGAGTTAAAAAAAAAAAAAAAACACGTATTATTACAATAATGATGATCACTGGGAAAATCTTGGGTGTGTTTATGGTGGACCAGTTTTATTTACGACCCTTTTCAAGAACTGTTCCCCTTAGCCACCACACTGGGTTCCCTACTCATAAGAAAATAATGCAACTGAGGGAGCGGCCGCAGGCGGTGGTTGGAGCACCGGCAGCGGCTCTGATCAGTGTAAACGAGCGGGTGGAAGCTGTTGTTGCTCGTGAGAAGCTTGAGGCATTGAGCATAACAGCTCTAGTGACTTTGAGGGATAGTGAGGTGGAAAATATTATGGAAATGATGCCTCCTTTGTTTGATGCTTTGGTTAATCCTTCCCAGAAGGGTGCTGTTGTTCTTCAGCTTGTTAGCACTGAAATTGATCCAAGTAAGAAATCTTTTGCTTTTGTTTTTTTCAGTGGGGTATATTCATTGACTGTTTATTTATGAGGTCTGACAATCTTACATTTGTGTTAGGTGTTAAAGTGGTTCCACGTACTCTGACAAAAGCTGACTCGCCACCACATACTTATATTGTAGTAAAGCCACGTAGAGCTTGTACGTTAAAAGAGGGTCGTAAGATTTACCTGTTTTATGGACTTAATTAAATTGTAATCCTATAAAGAGTCGTAGGATTATGAGACACCTGTTGAGGCTACCCAAAATAAGTGTCCAACCCTTCTTTATGGAGGTATCCGAATTGGTAGCAATTCGAACACCTTATGTGCAGAACACCTTGATACGATGTCTTCTTAACCTACTTCACAACCAATTTATGAGACTCACCTATTGAGACTACTCGAAACAAGTGTCCGACCCTTCTTTAAGGAAGTGTCTGAATTGCTACCAATTTAGACACCCTAAGTGCAGAACCTTGATAAGTCTTCTTAACTTGCTTCACAACCAATTTATGAATTAATATATGTTCATATAGGGACGGATATATATGTATATATATACATTTTTATAATCCAATCTATAATATCACAATCTAAGCCTGTAGAACATCACATACTGGATATATATGTATATATACCATATATATAAATAATGGGTTGTGGTGTCAATTCTTAAATTTTTGTGAATGAAGAAATTAAGGAGCAAGGTTTCTCATCAAATTTTATGTCAGTTTAGGTCCTGCTGCATATATTGGATCATATATTGTTATTCCAATTCTTGAATCATTTCATTATAATTTGATTTTCTTATTATTTTGGATCGTATTGATATGAAGGAAGGATGGAACCAAAGATGAGCAAGGAAGCTATACTGGATTGGTCCAATAAGAAGCTAGCCACTGGTTATGAGAGGAGCACTTACAAAGTTGAGTTTATGGTGGATTCAGATTTTGGAGTACCTGGAGCCATCACAGTGGTTAACAAATATCAAAAGGAATTCTTTTTGGAAAGCATCAACATTGAGGGGGTTGTTCAATTTGTATGCAACTCTTGGGTTCAGGCAGAGAAGGTTAATGCAAATAAAAGAATCTTCTTTTCCAATAAGGTAATCTAATTAAGGAAAGATGTCACATGTCATGTTAATTCTATTAAAAAAGCATGTGAAAATCACACGTTCTAAGAATAGATGTCAGTTTTCTTCAATCCAATTTAGAGGAAAACTTCATCTATAATATATGGGTTCTCATATATAATGGCAATGAATTGAAACTTGTCCGACTATAACTCTAGCATGTGATTGGGATGTGGCAGGCATATTTACCCCAGGAAACTCCTGTAGGGCTCAAGGAGCTAAGAGAGGAGGAATTGAGAGAACTCAGAGGTGATGGAAAAGGACTCAAGATACCATTTGATAGGGTATATGACTACGACGTCTACAATGACTTAGGCGATCCAGATAAGGGAATCGAACACGTGAGGCCAACTCTCGGAGGCAAAAACAACCCTCATCCAAGACGCTGCCGTACTGGACGGCCTCCTACATCCATAGGTGAGTCTGATTTAAATGGCTTTATTAAAAAATATGCACGTGTCATACTAGTTAAAGTGACGTGTTTTAAGTGACTTTTTTTTTTAATTATTTGTTTATTTTAAGTGGCTGACCTAAGAAGTTATTCACTTAAAACACGTCACGTCACTTCAGTGTTGCTCAATTGGTAAACTTGAATTCTTACAACACTTGCAATTTGGGTAAAAAATTGCTGGATATCGATGTATATATATAGCATCTTTTACAATTTCTTCCTGCAAACCCAAATGAGCCATAAAGATTCAGAAAAAGCAATTGGGTCATTGTTAAAATATGGAAGAAGAAGAAGAAGAAGAAGATAAATAATAAAGTTCATGTTTCATGAATGGCATGGACAGACATAAATGCAGAGTCACGGCCGCATGCCTCCACGGAAATATACGTGCCAAGAGACGAAGCTCTGGAGAAGAGCAAGAGAGATGCTTTCAATCTAGGGAAGCTGAAGGGAATACTCCGGAATATAATTCCCTCCCTGACTGTCACTGACAGTGATCATTTGAAAGACTTTTCAGACCTCAACAGCATCTACAAGGGGAGGAGTCAAGATGGAGGTGACCAGAAGAAACGTTCATTTCAAAATATCTTAAGCAGACTGGAAGACTCTGTGGAGGAATTCTTCAAGTTTGACCCTCCTCACATCATCTCCAATAAGCATCCTTTTCATTGATAACCGTGTCGTGCTCGAACCGAGCCCGAGCGAACTAACGAGTAGCTTTGATCATTTACGGCTCTCGCTATAATTGATAGTTGTAAACTTGGTCTGGTTTCAGGGGATACATCTTGCTGGTTACGGGATGATGAATTTAGCCGTCAAGCGCTTGCAGGGATAAACCCATTAAGCATAGAAAAGCTTAAGGTAATTAATCTCTTAATGTCCACGAGCAAAAGCAAACGACGAATACATACAAATCTAACATGCTGGGAATGTTCGTTTTTTCTTTCAATAGGTATTTCCACCTATAAGCAAATTGGATCCCTCCATCTATGGTGCTCAAGAATCAGCACTCAGAGAAGAACATATTGAAGGCCACCTAAATGGGATGTCCGTACAAAAGGTAATGACAATGGAGTATTACTCTGTTTGTTTCGATGTAAAACGTTTTTCTTTCGGTGAAATCAGTTGAAAACGTTTTTCGTACGACCGTGGACAATGGCTGGCAAGCTCCGGTGGTGAATAATGAATTGAGAGGAGAAGCGCAAACTTCAAAAATGGTTTATATTTACATAATTAAAGAGGAAAACTATTTTACTCATCTTAAATGAGGTTTTTCTGGTTAACCGAAAACGTTGAAAATGTGGAAAACTTTTTTCAGTTTTCTGTCAAAACAAACAAAGCATAAGAAGAAGAGAAACTTTATATTCATATATTTTTTTTTCAGGCAATAGAGAAGAATAAGCTGTTCATACTGGACTATCATGACATGTACCTCCCATTTCTCAACCAAATAAACAATCTTGAAGATCGGAAAGCCTATGCAACTCGCACAATCTTCTTCCTGACCTCATTAGGAACTTTGAAGCCCATTGCAATCGAGCTCAGTCTTCCACCCATGGATCCAAATTCTCCTTCAAAGCAAGTCCTTGTCCCCCCTGTCGACGCCACCACAAATTGGCTTTGGCAGCTCGGTAAAGCCCATGTTTGCTCCAACGACTCTGGTGTTCATCAGCTTGTACATCACTGGTATGTATTAGAATATTAATTAAATTTATAAAAAATTTTAACCTAACCTCCTTGAACTTTTTGCTTCTGCAATCTCTCTCACAAAGTTTAAAAACTCTCAATCTAGTATATCTTACACACTCATTAAAATTTTCTGTTAAATCCTAATAGAGGGTGAAAATTTCAAAAATACCCCTATATTTTTCCTAGTTTTTTTTTTTTTTTTTACATTGTAATTTAAGGGAAGAGTAATTTTATAATTTCATAAAGTTTACTAGGGTATCATGGTCATTTCACTTTTTGACCATCTAATTTATCCACTAATCCTAACCGGATCGAGGAGTGAAATAGCAGTTTTTTAAAAGTTTGATATACTAAATTAAGAGGTTTTAAACTTTGAGAGAGATTGCAAAAGCAATGAAAATCCATAAGGATTAAGTGAAGTTCCTCATTAAATTTATCATTTCCTAACTGTCAGCTCAAGCATTTGAAATAAATAGTGATTTAACAATACGCTAAAAACGCCTCCTGTATTTGTATATATGAGAAAAATGAATCAAAATATGACTCTTTTGCCCAAGATTTAAACCAAAACCCAGGTTTAATAATTGGGAACTTGAATGATCACACAGGTTGGGCACCCATGCGTGCATGGAACCATTTATAATAGCTGCTCACCGTCAGCTGAGTGTAATGCATCCCATATTCAAACTTCTGGATCCTCACATGCGATACACGTTGAAGATAAATGCAATGGCCCGTGAAACTCGATCTCATCAATGCCGGAGGGATCATCGAGACTAACTTCACGCCCGGCAAATACTGCATGCAGATTAGTTGTACCGCCTACAGGGACTGGTGGCGCTTCGACCTGCAGAGCCTTCCTGCAGATCTCATTAGAAGGTTTAAAAAAACTCCTTTGAATTTGAAGTTGTTTTTTCAAAAGAATTTTGACTCTATATGCTTTCATCTAATGCAGAGGAGTGGCTATACCAGACAGAACTCAACCCCATGGCTTAAGACTACTCATTGAAGATTATCCTTATGCAACAGATGGGCTCCTCATATGGTCTGCTATTCAAACGATGGTTCGGAGCTATGTGAACTACTACTACCAAGATGCAAGTGCAGTATGTTCGGATACCGAGCTCCAGGCATGTTAAATTATCACATATCTCAAAAGCTTAAACTTGCAAGAATGAATGAATTTAATCATTTACTTTAAATTCTGATATATTCTAATACAGGTTTGGTACAACGAGTCGATCAACGTGGGGCATGCGGATCTCCGACATGCTAGCTGGTGGCCAAACCTCTCGACCCCCGATGATCTTACCTCCATTCTCACCACCATAATCTGGCTTGCATCGGCTCAGCACGCGGCATTGAACTTTGGGCAGTACCCCTACGGCGGTTATGTCCCGACACGGCCGCCACTCATGCGGCGGCTAATACCAAAGGAAAATGATCCTGAGTATGCAAGTTTTGTCAAGGATCCAGAGGGATTCTTCTTTATCATCATTGCCAAGTTGGAGTGAAACAACGAAGTATATGGCAGTGATTGATATAATTTCATCACACTCTCCTGACGAAGAATATCTGGGAGTGAGAACAGATCTGTCAACCTGGTTGGGAGAAGCCGAGATCATCGAGGCATTTTACAGATTTTCAATGGAGATAAGAAAAATTGAAAAGGAGATTGAGAAGAGAAACTCTGACATAAACCTTAGGAACAGATGTGGGGCAGGGATTTCACCATATGAGCTGCTCATTCCGAGCTCAGGACCTGGGGTTACCTGCAGAGGGGTTCCCAATAGCATAACAGTTTGAGAATTCCAGTTTGTGTCAAATATTTGATAAACCAGTTTAGTTAATTACTCGTGCAATTTCGCAGACCGAAAATATCATTTTAAACAAAATTGCAAAAGCTATCCTGTTTAAGGTTGCGTTTGAAAATGTGAAAAAAATAAATCATGTTTTCAAGTGACAAAGGAGATTTGAAAGGTCGAATTGTGATTTTACCAAACGTTAAACCAAATGGACACTAACAAAACAAAATTACCTGATAATTATTTGCACTGAAACCAGTCCTTGAGTTGAGCTCTCTAGATCTCCAGCCTCATATTGCCCTGAACCATCCATATATAATCCATGGTGATTAATGCACCATTGGGTGACATCGGGTTTATATTCATCAAACTAAAGGTTAATCAATTCGGGTTTCTTTATTTTGTTTTGTTGCATTTAATTATTGTATGTCGTGTCATATTATTTAAAAATTTTAGATGTGACAATATAATATAATATTGGTCATGCAATAGTTTCTCTCAACATTTGTCAACCTTTGCAAAGTGCTATGCCAAACGACCTCTCACCCCAAATACTAATTAACAACACACCCAATTGCACTATCTTTACTTAATTAATTCACAAAATCTTCACCGTTATTAATTCAAGATGAAGAGATTTACAAAGACGAGTATTCCATTATACTATTAGAGATACCCAATATAATAAAACAAAATTTACGACAAAAAAAAAAAAAAAAAAAAAAAAAGAGAGAATCGTAATTAAGGAGAGAAGCCAGGGGCCTAATCGTACTTCTCTCTCCAGGAGTAAACAAGAAAAGACACCCACGAGGTAGCCAATAGGATGTCGCCAACTGTCTGCCTGAGCGAATCCCAGGCGAGATCCTCAACCCTGCTCTCGAAGTAGACGCGCCACATGGCCATGGAAACATGGAGAAACGTGCACCCCTTGGCGAAGAAGGCCTGGAAGTCTCGGTCCCTGACGAAGGCCACCATGAAGAGGAGGAACCCGATCGCGAACATGAGCAAGCCCGAGAAGGAGTCGGAGGTCCGGATCAGAAGCTGGTCGTGTGGCGTGGACCCCAGCAGCTTCGTCGTCGTCTCGATCCCGTGCCCCAGCTTGTACACATCCTTCATGTAGAACATCATCAGGGACCCGCAAGTCACCGCGATCAGACAGTGTAGCAGGCAGATCAGGATGAACGCCGATGACGATCCCATTCACACGATCCAACGGCTGTGGATAGAGGAGGTGACGGCTACAGCAATTGTTATGTGGGCATGGTGTACCGTAACCAAACCCCCAACGGCTGCTCTAGATTACGAAGAAGATGATCGGAAAAAGTTGGCTCAGGATTTTCATTTTTCGAAATTTCGAAATTTCTTTCGTATTTTAGATTCTGAGAGTGAGAAGCTATTTGGTACGCTGAGAGTCGAGATAAGTATCTTGTGGGACCCTGGAGCCGACAGGCATACACGTGGCGGCGTGAGATACGGTTCGGGGGTGGAGCCAGGGGGTTGAACTTTACCGTTGAAGCTACGAGGTGATTCGTTACTATTACATTACACGGGGGAACCGCCATGTCGGCTTTCCCAAATTCCATCAAGTTGTTCACTTTTTTATCCACTAATTGTGGTGGCGACCAATCGGTTGTTACAGCGACTAATTGTTGATATAGTTAACGTAACGGCTAGATTATCCCGGTTAATTAGGCAAAACATTATTCATGTAGAATTATGAAAACACAAGGAGAACCACCGAAGAAATGGTAAAAACTATTTTCTTAGTAAGTAATGATTTTTTTTTTTTTTGATGTATCTTTTATCCCCACGACAAAATTTGACGAAGATTTGATTCGTGGGTTGCCAGGATTGAACCTCGCACAAACTAGATAAAGATCTCATATCCAGCTAAATTAGAGTCCAAATCTTATTACAACTCCTAGTCCAAATCAAGCTCCAAGAGTCCTAATTCAAGCCAAGGTAGAAGATCAACCCCAGGTTGGAATAAACCCCTTAGCCTATAAATAGGTCATGCACCAGGTATAAACCCTAGACTGAATTATTGTGCATTATGCCGATATTACTCAAGAATCTAACTTAGTCATCAGAGGGGGATCATGCCTATACACAGGGCGAGCACTCTCTTGGTTGTCTCTTATTTTGCAGGAATCAGAAGATCGAATTGGAAGGCAGACCAAACCCTTGTTTCATCCTCGAAAAACGTGTCAATCACACTAGACCAGAACTGTACCAACACTTTGAAAAATGTTTTTTTTTTTAAAAAAAAAAAAAATTAAAATTAAAATTTTGACGGGAGTTAACATTTGAGAAAATATGCTACTTGGATGACTTTTTGCTTATAAAATTTTTTGAAAAAGAGAGAATAGTTGTATGGCCACCCCCAACGGAGGAGAAGGGTGGCTACATGGCCATCCCTGGCTTGTTGTGATGGCCGCCAAATCAGGATGGCTACCACCACTCTCCTCTCTGTTGAAGGGATCGGGATTCTCTTTGTTTTACTTTAAATGGAGAGAAGTTATTTTATGGTCAAAATTTTGTTTTGTTGCATCTGAAAGTGTATATGGTGCCACATCATTTCAAATTTTTAAATAATGTAACAACAAATACACCATTAGATCTGTAAAAAATAAAATAAAATCTACTATTGAGCTTGAAATAACTTCTCTCAATTTCAAGTGAAATTAAGAGAATTTTGTTCCTCGTTGGTCACCTCTCTTCAATCTTTTTATTTTTCAAATTTTTTGAAGTAATAAATGTGCCCCTATACCAGTTTTTTTTTTTTTTTTTCCAAAACGTTCCTATAAGAATATGTGAAACGTTTTTCAAATAGTGTTTAGTGATTTTAACAGTTGAACTGTTTATTAATGGTTTTATGAAAAGACTTTTTGGTTTTACCATTACCAAACAAGACTGATATCTAATCTAATGCCCCACAAAACAAGGGGGAGGGGGACCTAAGGGCTAAGAGAATGGACAAATGACTCTCTCAATATCAGATCTCCACAGAACAAGGGGGAGGGGGACCTAAGGGCTAAGAGAGTGGACAAATGACTCTCAATATCAGATATCTAACGCCCCACAAAACAAGGGGGAGGGGGACCTAAAGGCTAAGAGAATGGACAAATGACCCTCTCAATATCGGATATCTAATGCCCCACAAAACAAGGGAGAGGGGGACCTAAGGGCTAAGAAAGTGGACAAATGACTCTCAATATCAGATATCTAATGCCCCACAAAACAAGAGGGAGGGAGACCTAAGGGCCAAGAGAATGGACAAATTATTCTCTCAATATCAGATGTCTAATACCCCACAACACAAGGGGGAGGGGGACCTAAGGCTAAGGGCTAAGAGAATGGACAAATGACCCTCAATATCAGATATCTAATGGCCACAAAATAAGAGGGAGGGGGACCTAAGGGCTAAGAGAATTGACAAATGAATCTCAATATCAGGTGTGAAGAGGAAGACTTTCTTGCTATAATTTGCGATTGTTTGCAGTCATTATTGAAGACAGTCCAGCTTTTGCCACATATTTCAACGGAAGATTGAGATGACTGCAGAAAAATCACAATCAACTTTCTGTTGCTTGATTTTGCATTGCCTGGTGTCACTTCAAACCTATTAACTTCAGAAGTCTCTGGAGTCCAATTAATCATCTTTATTCAGATCATAATCAATGTACACATTTGGTGTCTCTTTGGCTATGTTCTTTGTCCCAGGATGATTCTATTCATGGTGAATTTCATAGGTAGTGCCATCATTTTCAATGAAATTCAGAAACCAGAAGTCCTTCACCACAGAAAATGCAGGAATTTGGAAGGGAGAGTGGAGGAGAATATTCAGTAACTTTCTATCAACTTTATTGCTTTTCAAAAGAGAAATAAAGATAACTATTACATAATTGAGTTCCAATACAATTGCCATGATAATGGAACCACAAAATGGGTCACCACATATAGGACTTTGGCAGCAACCCACACTATAATTATTGGTAATAATTTATATTATATATATATATACAACAAAAAATGAATAAAAATTGACAATTCCAAAAGCAGAAAACAAAAAATGAGAAGACAATACCCTCTTTGGAAGCAGAAGTACAACAACCATCTTGCACAAACCCTCCAGCCCCCGCACTGAATGATTTTCAAAGGGGGAAGGAAAAAGAATGGTGTATCTAGCTTAAGCAAAACTTCAATAGGAATTAAGGTTGCCTGCGGCAACTTTGCGGTGACGCCTATAACTGTACCTTCCTCTTGCACGCCTTGGTAGAATCTTTCTAACTGGAATACTTACAATCCTTTCCGGTGGAGTTTCAAGTGTCGATTTAATTGGTGGATTATCAAACAGAACTGCTGCTGGTGGTGATGGTGGTAGAGGTGGTGGTTGAACGGCAGCAGGCTCATGAGGAGCAATACGATCCAATACCTCTTTATGGTATTTCTGTAGGCAGCAAACAAAAAATTGATACTTTTAGTGAGGTACATATGAAAGAGAGGATAATCGATATAACCAAGGGCTTTAGAGAATTAGTACCATTCCAAATAACATTGAGTTGGCCTCATGGGTTATAAGGAACCCTCGCCAAGAATTCAACCAAGGTGAAGAAGGAAAATGAAAAGAATTCTCCCATCACCTTGTAACACAACCTTACTTAAGGGTTTACTTTTTTTCTTTTTCATGTTTCAGGAAATAGACATATAGTCAATAAAAAGTATTAAAGTTAAATGGAAGCCTGCCTCCCCCCAAGGGAAAAACATGAAAATTATTAGAGAAATGTTTCTAAAAATTATGCCCAAATTTTTCTGCAGGTCTCACTTCTAAAAATAAAATTAAAAAAACTCCCAGAAAACGTGGTCCTCAGCAATTTGAATTTTGGTGGAGCTTGTAGGGCTCCATTATCTATACAAATAGCATTTAGAGGTACAACTTGCACAACATCACAAGGAAGAATTGAGCTGTTGAAAAAAGCTCATGAGTGATAGTATTGGATTTGTGTTAGGGCATCATGAAATGATACCTATTGCATCAATTCACTGTCATTTGTGATTAAGACTGCCACTTCAATTTCCAATAAACATTTTTCGTACCATGACAAACCATAAATGCATAAAATAAATTACCTGGACTACGAAATTGCGTCTTTCGCAATCCAAGAACATATTGATACTCCAATTCGTCTTTGCCGTAATCTTGTCCCTTACAGTGGAGAAACTAATTTGGTCCCTGGAAGTAAAACGGTCCACTTCATTGTACCAAAGACAAGTAAAGAGGTTGCTGATAGGAACGTGCTCCCTTATGATCACGCATCCTTCAGGAACATCTGCAGACCCAACCATAAAACAGAATGCTTAATAAAAAAAGAAGAAACCAAACGGATCAACTGAACAAAAAGAGAAAAAGGAACTTGCACCTACCACTTGTGATGGGAAGTTTAGCCTCTGAATACGGGGTCAAACCCTCACTTTTATAAAAGTTAATCTGGAAGTCGATAGAGGCATTATCATATTTCTTAGCAGCTTTGTTTGCCTCAGCTTCAGTAAATACATCAAAGCGTTTATAATGTCTAGAGATGGCAAAAGTTGCATTTTTCCTCCACAAGAACCTGAAAATTAGGTGTATAAAATCATGTCACTCCCAGAAAAAATAAATAAATAACAGGCATAGTTCCCATTCATCGCTGAGATCATAAATGCAAATTAGTGTGATGTTTGGAACAATGTCCAAACCATAATATAGCCCACCTATAATTAATAACATCAACAGAGACTCCAACTGCTAGATATAGAACGAATCAAATAATCCATCTTATTTTTATGGTTTCAATGTGTACTGCAGCATCAGTTGGATCCAACCAGTCAAAGAAAGCAAACCATTCAAAGCCATATGGAACAGATTGCAGGTCTTAGCATACAAATGAAACCAAATGGCCAGTAAAATATCACCCCACCCGAGGGTAGATGGCAACAACAGAACTAGAAGACAAGGAAATAGGGGAAGCACCTTATGGGAGTTAAATCACTTAACATTCAAATGCTATTCTACAACCAAATCTAAGTTAATCTCATTGGTCAAGAATGTTTTACAAGAGGTAGGTCAGAGTAAATTACTCATTGTAGGAAGCCTTTGTGCAAGACAGTTGAAATACTTCTGAACAGTGTATATCATAATGATCAGAATTAAACCACCATGAGGGAGGACAGAGTATATTACTCATTGTATAAAAGGCTCTATGCAAGACAGTTAAAATGCTTCTGAACAGTGTATTCGTAGACCTTGTGATCATTGTATAAAAGGCTCTATGCAAGACAGTTGAAATGCTTTCTGAACAGCAAGTATATACCTTGTGATCAAAATTGAACTTGCCACACTGAGCTCTAGCTCAAATGGCACTTCTTTTTTCAATAAAAATAAGATGGAAAGTGAGTTTATGGTTCAAGACCCATCACATTCATGTGTAATTTACCAATTTGAAGAAAAAAAAAAAAAAAAAAAAAAAAACCAAAATTGAACTTCCCAACAACATAACTTGGCCTTCCTCCAAGTGCACTCAAAAGACACCAATAGTAATCTGGTTTATGGGTCTTCCATGAAACGGACAAACTTCTTTTTTTAAAGAAGAATGATTGTATGACATAATGAATTAGGCCAAGATTGTATAGAAAAGGATTCTCATATTTGGACTATACCTATTCATCCTATAAGAGAAGACAGCAA
The DNA here is from genome assembly GCF_901000735.1 of Corylus avellana. Classification (NCBI taxonomy): domain Eukaryota; kingdom Viridiplantae; phylum Streptophyta; class Magnoliopsida; order Fagales; family Betulaceae; genus Corylus; species Corylus avellana. The sequence goes on along the minus strand of NC_081542.1, from coordinate 42,733,003 downwards.
AGTGGCTTTGTAGCATAAAGATTCATTAAAAAAATGGAATACTACATTTGCCTTGGGCCCCAATTGTAACCCTTGAGAACACATCCCAAATTCATTTGGCATTGTGCTGTGTTTCTGGACGATATTTTAAAATAAGGAAATCAATTGTCCAGTAATGAGAAAGAAACAAGCCAAATAACTACCAAGCAAGGTTCTGATCCAACAGACAAGGATTTAAACATCTAGCAAAAAGAGAAGCTAATTATAATATGAAAATATAAAGGAATAGTGTAAATCAGAAAGCATTTGTACCTTTCAAGTATTTGATATGGATCCACAACAAGTTCAAGTTTTCCATCAATCCAAAGAGAAAAGCGAGCATTTGGAAACATCCGATGCACTAGAAGCTTCGGAATCTGCCAGAGGTGTAGTCTGGGTCAGAGCTATTATGTATATCAAAGTACCAGCTCGTGTATATTGACATTCAACACTGCACTTTAGGCACAAAGCCCTATGAATTATAATTGATATTTCAAAAAGAAAGTAACAGCAGTGGTAAATTAATTTTATGGACAGAACCTGACATGATATCAAAACATCATCTGATTGCACATAATATTACCACTATGTACAACCTAATAAATATACCCTCTAAATGCAAAAGCATGTAGCTATCAATCAAGAGCTTAAATTTGCCAGAAAATATCTTTTTCATTGTTTTCTATAGTTTTCTTTTGTTTGAAGAGGGTTTTCGTACCCTATCACACAGACACACACACAAAAAAAACCAAAAACAATAACAACTGCATTTTGACCATATTCACCATCCTTCCCATTAATATAAAAGACTATTCCCAAGCTAATAATGAAAATAATACTACATACACATAAAACATACAAATAGTTTATGCTGCAGTGCCAAATACAGGCAGCTAAACAATCTCTAGCCCAAACTGTGATGTAGAGGCAGAAACGATACCGCCAAAAATTCTGATTTCTTACCTTTCCTGTGCGTCTTGCATCTACATAAGGAATGTTACGAACAACAACTACTCTCCACAAACCAACTTTCTTGCTGCTGCCCAGAGTGCCAGCACTCTTCATAGCTGTTTCTGTTTCTTCATCTATAAACATGTAGAAGCAAACAGTGGCCTTGGAATGATCACTGATATTTCTTGGCTGGTTTATCTCATCAAAATTTCCTGATGAAGTATGAATTTATTTGGTTAGCACACCACCAGCTTTGCCATAAGCTGATGAATCCAAATTACAGAACATTACCAAATATTGCTGATGCAACAACCACACCGTTACACTGCTCCATGTCAAGGAGATCATCGTCATCCATGTCATAGCCTGTGTTGCGGCCAGGTTTAATTCCTCTGACAAATCTGATTGATGCACAAAAAAAAATTGAAGAATGAACACTTATGAATGACGGGCCATAAGAATTACTATTTCCTGTTACTAGCATAAAAGGTTTTATAAAGAAAACAGAAATAAATAAATAAATAATCCAAACAAATATGCTTCAGTACTTAAGAATGTATTTGAGGAAAACTTGACCCCATAAAAGAAAAGAAGGACAAAAGGAAAAAATAGCATACCCGCAGTGCACACTCATTGACTCTCTTATATCATAAGAATCACTCCTCTGCTTCAAAGTGGGGTATCCACCAAAGTCCGAACCTCCAAATTCTCCATCTCTAGATAAATTTTCCTCATAAATATACGTTAAGTTTTTAAGAACTGGGGAATCAGAGGGGACCTTTGGCATTAAGGCAATGGCTTCTTCCACAGGAAGGTAACATACTGGACAAGCTGAAATATAAACAAACAAAAAACTCAGCAAAATCATTAACATCACAGTGATAATAAGGTACATCATTGTGCGCATACATCCTTGCCATCTTGGAACGTGTGAGGAACTAACTACATTTATGTGGAAATGTTGGGCAGTGATTGCTAAAATTTTCACCCAAAAACAAAAAGATAAGGTATGCCTAAAGTTTTAAAAAGAAAATGCAGAACTTACGCCTTGGTCCAGTTCTTTTTCTATCCGCTGGTGGGGGAGGCAGAGTAAAAACATTACATGGATGCCCTGGAGGAAGCGTGTAGCCCAGAAAAACAGCAGGAGGAGGAGGAGGCAAGGTCAAATCTTGAACCACTCCCACTAGATTCGGCGAAGAAAGAGCGTCCCTTTCCACAGGGTTGTTCAAAGGTATGCTCTCGTTTACACCAATAGTTTGGACAGTCTCACTTTCTTGTCCATCTTCACCTAAAGATGCGCCAAAATGCATATATTATTTCCTCACACAAACGAAATCAAAATGGCAGACACTGACAGCCAAAAACAAGGATATCACAGAAAACAGCTTCTACAAAGGCAGCATTTGGGTAGAGGCATATGAAAGCGGATTAAATTGAGCCAAATACAAGGAACAGATACAAAAAGCTCATGTCCATCAGGTAAATATCTGCATCCTTGATTTTAACAATAAACTCAACATTGGAACTTCAACCACCAAACCCAGTATAGTCTATAAAAGAAGAAGAGAAATGAATGACTTCTACAAATAAAAACCCAATATTACTACAAATCCAAATCACTAATTGATTTTAATTACCAAAAGCATCTCAGTAATGGGATGATAAGCCACAAATCTCTCTGCATATTATTGAACTTGGAATTTAAAGGGTTCATTAATAAGCAAGTAAATGCTAGAACCAACTCTTTCTTCCTAACAGGAAAACTAACATGGTATAACTCAGTTTTATTTCCCAGCTTCCACTTCGAAGTTGATCAACTAAATTAACTATCATTAAGAACAATAACCCAATACCTACAACAAAAGGAGAGAGAGAGAGAGGGAGAGAGTGCAAAAACCAAACCTTTTCCCACATATAAAACCCAGACGAAAACCACGGCGGAGATGACACATAGAAGCAACATTCCGACCCTTTTGCGGCCAGCAAACTTGCAGATCCAATGGAACAACCTCTCCTTCTCCTTCTGCATCTTCGAAGGTTTCCTTACAGTTGGAATTGGCGACACTCCGTTGTAGTTGTTGTTGTTGCTGTTATTGTTGTTGGTGGCGGTGTTGTTCTGTTGTAGCTGTTTATCTAAAGACCCATAACTCCCCGTACGCATCCCCAATGACCCTCCATTCATTGTTCCCCAAAACTCTCATGTGCCCCTCTCTCATCTCCCTCCCATTTACACCCTTCTACGCACACCCAAAAAAAAGTCTTCAAATTTCTCTTGCCCCACTATCAACACACCCTAACAATGTACACCCACTTCACCAAATCAGCTCCAGACTCAAAGGGCACCTCTGAATTTCTCAAACAGGGCTCTCCTTAACCAAATGCAGTAACAATTGTACTACAAGAAGTTTGGATTTTTATTTCTTGAAACCAAAAACAAGTTGGCAACCAGCAAAGCAAAACTAAATCAAATCAAATCTTTTGCTTCTGAATAAACAAGTGGCAATCACAGTAAAATGTGTTGTGGCATTTTAGTTGAAAGAAAAAAAGAATAGTTCAGATTTGGAGGTGATGAATCTAGGGTTTCTGATTGGCTTGTAGGGTATTTACTATTTAGCAGGAATCTAATGTTTTTGTGAAAATCGAGGAGTTGTGAACAAATCTGGGATCAAAGACTATTGTATTTTTATTTTTGCGAATTTTGAGGTGATCCGAAAGTAGGAAATTCATGGAATATTTATAGAAATATATAAGAGAAAAATAAAACATGGAAATTTTCTGATAGGCTATCCTAGTATCCTGTGCCATGTGCGTGAATCCTGACGTGCACAATCGGAGCCTGATGTCTTACCCACAAAGACACGAAAATTGGGTGCTACCCAAGCTTGCTGAGTGACATTTGGCATTTGGAATAAAGCTTGCTGCTTGTACGTATGTGTGTCCTTTTACGACCTTTCTATTTCTTTTTTAATTATTTTCCTTGATGATTTTGATTGCTAATTTCTTTTTATATTTGACAAATATAATAATATTTTTCGTCATTAATAAAGAAAAATTAGTCCACAACTATTACTTGTTAAGATAGTTATTGCACAACCACCAATAATGGATCATAGGGCAACAATTAATCAATATCTTTTTTCGAATATATATATATATATATATATATATATATATATATTTTATGGTTTTATTTTATTTTAAACTTGGATTTAAGTTGTTTCTATCTAGTCATATCCAAAAATTGATAGTGAGACCGACTTTATAATGTGCTTTCCACACTTGCAAGCATGCATCATTTCATATAGATCAACATGTTTTGTAATATATGGGGTATTATATACTTTGCATTACATATTTATCGCACCTTTTAAATAAAAATTAGATTACGATTAACATGACAGTATTATATGAACTGTCAAGTCAATTTGTAAATTTATGCGGTATTTATTATGTAAATTTTTAAATAATTTAATTTGATTGTAGTTAACGTGACAGTTCTACATGAGCTATCATGCTAGTTTTATAAAGAATTGTAATAATTAAAAAGTTGTAATATCATAAGCATTTTTTTCATTAATTAAAAGAAGGGAAGAAAACATAAACACTAGATGCTAACAAAGACTAGCGGTTGATGAAGCGGAATAGGATCCTCTTCATTTCAAAATCCTTTCATTTCCTCCATTTAGTGCATTTTGAAGGGTATTGCATTTAATGCACTACCCTTATTAAAATTTTTGGATAACACTACCTTTCAAAATGTACTAAATGGAGAAAATTGAGGGATTTTGAAATGGAGAGGATCCTTTTCCTGATGAAGCTACCATGCAAGCGAAAGCATTAAAGAGGGGTCTTAAGTGGGTTAGATATCTCGGATTAGGCTGTAAATTGAAATTCTTAAATGTCAAACTTGAACTTTTAGCGTTGTTATTAAGTAATGCTAAAAACCACACTTTTATCCCATAACACTATCTCACCCTGACCCTCCTAATATGGTAGTATCGATCTGTCCTTGATTTTTTTTTTTTTCTTTTCTTTTCTTTTCTTTTTGTTAGGGTTGATAGGCACTGCCCTTTTTGCTGTTAGTAAAATGAAATAATAATGGGATAAAAGTGTAAGTTCTAACATTTTTTTGTTATCGATTAATAAGATAGATGATAATTAGTAAAATGAAATAATAATGGGATAAAAGTGTAGGTTCTAACATTTTTTGTTATCTATTAATAAGATAAATGATAATTGAGTTAGCTACTTAATGGTAGATAAAAGCGATATCCAGAATAAGTGAAGTATTGGAAAGCAACAAGAATTATAGAGAGATAGACATGAATCCAATTGAAATAGACATACTATTTGTCTTAAACACTTGAGAGGAACATATGGCATCTTTTACATTCAGAAGAAGAGTGTCATAAAATAATTAGCTTGCCTTGTGTTTATATTTGATGCAAAGTCTATGCTAGACAATGGCACCACCACCGCCCTCCATCTTGTCAGATAATGAAACGTTTCAATCCAAGTTTCTTGTTTTAATTATATGACAGCTTGAAATTTTATGATTAATCAATATTTTTGTTGAATTTTATGTTTATTTGTTATTTTCATTCCCCATGTCAGCAATTAAATGGGAAGAGGGCAGCATTAGATGCAGTGGTAAGGACCATAAGGCCGTCCTCTATTCTATGATCATGACAATCTATTCTATGGTTTTTTTTTCATGATCAAAATCATGAGCAGCATGCCAGAATTGCTTGAAAATGTTTAATATATTGCTTAAAATGTCAATGTCCAAGACCACGACTCTATTATCTAGTAGGTTGCTCGAAGGTTTTGCTAAAATTTAAACTCGGTTTGTTTCAATATCAATGAGCGATAGAGAATTACGGTCGATAACTTCCAACAACCTCTAGCGGAGGTCCTTCAAGCTCTGGCATGGTACGAAATTTTAAAAAATTAGGCCATTGGGATAATTATTTGGTAAATTCATGGAGCTTGTAGTTTTACCAAATTGACCTTGGGATAAACTATTATTGTAAAATAATTTATGTCCTTTAAGTGTTTGATTCACTTTACAGTGACTTATGACTCAATTTATTATAATGTTAAATATTACACTAACATTCCACTCACATTAATACTGAGCTCACATGACCGTACCCATCAGCCTTTATTTAAAAATAAAATATAAATCAAAGACTAATGAGCAGAGCCATATCCTTCAATGAGATGATGGCGTAATATTAAGTAGCATTACTTTTTTTTTTTTTTTTTACATGTCCACACAAGACGGGGGATGAGGGATTCGAACTAGTGACATTCGCTTCATAAGGCGTGGTCTCCAATCGATTAAGCTACCCATTGGGGACAAATAGCATTACTTTTAAAAGAAAACAGAATCTCCCCTCCCAACGAACAAAGATATTCTCCATTTTAAATAAAAATGGACACGATCATGATTAATTGAATTATGATCATCTTTAGTTCATTTAAATTGAATAATATCTAATTAGTTATATTGAATATGTATTTTAGATAAAAATACTTTTCCAATATAACTAACCGAATATTATCTCGTTCAAATGAAATATCGACTTTACATAGATATGCTTACTTTAAAATTGGACAAGAATCATTGATCTTCGAAATTTGTAGTTTCGCAAATTACAAAATTTATGCTGTTTTTAAGTATTAAACGACTTGAAAAATGCTACATATTTAAAAATGAACGCTACATATTTAAAAACGAACGTGCTATCAAGACATTCAAAATAAATTTTCCTCATCTTTATTTTTGCATAAATGCTTATATTTTAGAAGACCAAAAAACAATTTTTAATTCAAACATTTTATACAACATAAAAAAGCAAGAACATGATAAAAACATACTTAACGAAAACATGTCACATATTTAATGGTATTTTTTAAGTTGTTTGATGTAAAGAAAAAAAAAAAAAAGTTTATAAATTCTGTAATTCGAATTTCTTTTGAAATTGTTTAAAAAATGATTAACCATTTAAGGTAGGCGGCCTTTCCGACAGTCGGCCGCCATTGGTCAAAGTAGGACGGCCGCCTCCTGTGAAGCAATATTTATATTTTAAGCAAGGGATCCATGGAGTCAATGTTATCTGCCTGGCGGCCACTAATTAAAGAAAGAAAGACTTGAAAACGCTGTCGGATTTGCAACAATGGAAAAGCATTTAATATATTATTCACTCTTTATCAATGGCTAGGAAAAGAGGGGTAATAGGAGCTCTTGATTATATGTATCCATGTTCTTCTCGATTTCTTAAAGCTTATAAATGTGTTTCCAAATACAAAGCAGCACCCAAAACAAATTATTAATTATTAATTAGTATAGGTATTGGTGTAGCGCTTTATGGTTCCACACATAAATTTCACAGATTTAGTGGTAATTTTCTGTTTTGACATGTCTCACAAGAAGAGGAAAAAGAAAAAGAGGGATTTGATTTACCTTAATGAGGTGTAGTCTGCAGCGGATTGAGTTACCCATAAAGACCATTTAATTCTGATTTTGAAAAGTAAAAGAATGAGAGAAAAACCAAGAAATGGTGTATTTACTATTTAGACCTTTTTAAATTTTTACTTTCATGCTTTAGCTTGCCGCAAACTTGACATGGGTAATTTCGTGGGTGGGTTTTTGGGTCAACATTTTTAAGGTTTAGGGTAATAATTATTTTTATCCCATCTTCTTAAATTTTTATTTTTAAATAAAATTAGTAGATATATTATTTTAATGTAATGTAGTAAACATGTTGACGTGACACACAAACAACCCAAAATTAACTATGGACCACGTCTCATGAAGCGGAGAGCACTAGCTTGAATCCTCCATCCTTCTTCCCTTGTGTGAACATGTCAAAAAAAAAAAAAAAAAGCAATATTGACTGAAAAACCTCAAAAGGATATATTTCAAATTCATGACAAATTTAAGCAGTGAAAGTGAAAGTGAAAGTGAAAGTGAAATAATAATAATAATAATTAGGAAAAATTTTAAATTTACGTAGCAATTTATATTTTATGAAAATGAATGAATGTTATGTGGACTTTTATACATACGGTTCCATATTTTAATTGCCGGCATAATTGGTATGATGTCGATTGCCATGTCAATAGACATGTTTAGTTGGGCAGTTAAAAACAGCTCCGTATTCACTATCTACTCGTCTACATGGGTTGTAGGTGGATTTTCAGCTCATAATTTAGATTTTCAGCTCCTAATTCTAGCTTGAATACCATATGGTCCATATTCGCTATTCATACCTATGCAGGCGGATAGCAGAGTATATGAGTATATAAATTTAAAATTAGTTTTGTTTTATAAAAAATAGTTTGTATTAAGTTTATACATATATGCATTTTTTTTTTATATTATAATTCAATCTATAAATATTTGTATTGCTCAATGTTTACAATTCAATTTGTATTTTCATATTACAATTTACAAGTATTTAAGAGGGAATGGTTTTGATTAACTTAATCAAAACCAGAGTATTTGTATAATATTTATAGTTGAGTTACAAAGAGTTGATATTGATCCACAATACATTTAAAATGTGTAAGGTTTATATGAACTAACAAAAGATAAAGATAAATAATAAATTAGTCTTTTTATCCTTCTTCAAATCTTGAAATCTCTTCTTCTGGTTTATCTGATATGCATGAGAGAGATGCATGTGTACAATTAAGTCAACTTGTATGAGATCAGAGAGTCTCATGCTTGATCATAACTGTGATGCAGAGATGGAGTCTTTGCTGTCTAAAGGTGATGTGGAAGTCTTCTCTAAAGGTGAGTCACTAACAATAAAAGGCTTTAATAAAAAAGGCCATACAAATTAAGTTCATCATAAAAAGAAAAAAAAAAAAAAACAAAAACAAAAACAAAAACAAAAAAAAAGCCTAAAAGAAGCTCGAAAGAGTCCAAAATACAAATTAAGCAAATGTCATGAGCGGTGAGTTCAAAAACAACGTCTGCACGTGTGCGGTTATGGGCAGATTCCACAAAGTGCAGATGCGAAATAAGAGTATTTATCCACCTATATAATGAGATTTACACCCCTACATGTTAAATGGTTGACGTGGAAAGTGTTAGATGGACTAACATGTTAATTTACAAGTGATTTGTAGTAAAAGCAAATGTAGGAAGTCAATTGCTTATATCTTCTGCATTTCTGGCAAATTTTCCTTTTCACTGTGGTACTTTTGGACTTTGGCATTATCTTCCTTTTTGAGTACAGGGATAATTTTTTTGTTTTAAAGCCTAAACAAATTACTAGAAGTAAATTAATGATGTCATACTCCTTGTTAATAATGTCTCTGAAGTCTTATGTTTGGGATTTTGTTGTTGAGAATAATATTTGGTTGAGAAGTGTGGTCTGACGAGCAAGTTTGGTGTATTTCTGAGTTTGGTTGAAATCTGGCTGGGAAATCTCTTTCATCTTGACATGTCTAAATGAATTACATTGTGTTATGGGGGTTGGCTTGGCTAACATTTTAAGAGGGGTCATTTTCATTCTTAATCCGAAAGGAATAGAGAATAGAAAATTAGTTGAAAATGCTTCCAAACACAAGCTTGGAAGCGGCCCAGCTAACTACACAATGTGCACAACAAAATACACTACAAATATGGCAAATAGCTAGCAAAGAAAACCGAAAAGACAATATTTCAGTCTTGAGATGTTAGCACATCATGAGAAGTTTGGTGGCAGCATTATAATTTATCATTAGAAAATCTAAGAACCATAACTGCGACTTATAAGTCTTTCTTAACTACAACAACAAAGCACTGCAGCGAAACAAGCATCGAAGGAGATTGAAACTGAGCTAAAAACAAAGTCTTCACCCAATAATAATACAACACAAGAGTACAAACACTAAGAACCTGTTTGGAATTGCATTTGAAAAATAGAGTTTTAAGTCAAAAAAACGTTTTCTGGCAAAAGCTTCAGTCAAAAGTGCATTTTGGTCATTTTTAGGCCTTTGGAACCCTTAAAAAGGGTTTTTAATTTTTTTTTTTATCAAATGAGTACTCTTTTTTTTTTTTTTCAAATGAACTTTTTAAATATTAAACACACTTTTAAATCCCTCAAATGCAGTCCCAAACGCTCTCAAAATCTAAAGCCTACAACAAAACAACATAAGAATAAAAGCAATAACAAAAGAACAACAAAACACCCAGATCTCTTTTTTGTGTGCTATCTTTGTATTTCTGACAAGCTTTTTGCAGCACAAATCTCTCCAGCTAGGTGGGTGTTTTTATTACAAATCTTTACTTTTTTGAAGCAATAATCTCCTAATTTATAAATTGATAATTTAACCTTATATCATAAAAGACATCCATGCCACCATCCTTCTTCTAGTTTCTAGGATGCTCCTTGAAGGGAATTTCATTCAATACACGTGATGCTTCTAAGCATTTTTCAACGACTCTCCGACTGCCACGTTGGACTCCTGAATTGTCACACCTGTCCCCTTCGTCTTCCCATACACGCAAGGTGTCTTCCTTAGCACGCAAGCTTGAAGTCTTTCAGGTTCATTTCTTTGGCCGGCATTTGTTTGGATGTTTTCTCAGTCGTTCGTTTGTGGTGGTGGGGACTTGGAAAGCGTTCTTGCCCCTTCCGTGTCTCTTGACTTTTGTTTCAGTAATCGCTTTCAACGACCCATATAAATCAACTCATTTTTTACTTTTTTGTTTTACTATTTATTTGTACTCATAGTGTAAAATTTGACCGTTGGATCATAGAAATGATGACATTGCTCCATTTTTTTTTTTGAACAGAGCCTTATATTTACCCGCCGCGTGATTGCATGAAGTATTCAACCATGAAGTATGAACGAATGATGGCGGTTTAAGATTGCATGTGGTTGCCATCTCTTTCAAAATTTTGCCCTCATCTTTTTTACTGCTCTTTTGAAGACCATTTCTCTGCAAAAGTTTTTATTTTATTTTTAAATTTTTTGGCCATATCTAATAAAAACTTTTGACCATATTCTTAATTTTTTTGGCCTATACCGATTAAGTTTTTTTATTTTTGGCCCTTACGGTAGTCTTTAGTTCATAAAAAACAACCAAAATAATTTTTTTTAATAAAAAAATTCTAAAGAATTGAAAAAAAAAAATTTGGCTAGCCCCCTTCCATAAAATTTCCAGGCTCCGTCCCTAACTTATACTTAAATAAAATTCATACAAGAATGTTGAAGGTTCGCTGAGAGCAGACAAAACTTTTTATAACATTCAATGTCGTCCACGTGATCAAAGCGGCAATGTTATACTTCAATAAAATTCATACGAGAATGTTCTTTCTCGTCAACACAGAAGGTTTGCTGAGAGCAGACGAAACTCTTTATAACATTCAAAGTCGTCTACGTGATCAAAGCGGCAATGTTATAATTAGAGACAGAGGGAGGGGGGACCGGGGGAGGCCATGGTCCCCCCCAAAATAAGGACAAAAAAAAATATAAGTAAAAAAAAAATAATAATAAAAAAGAAAGTAAAGTTTTAATTTTAGTCATTCGGTCTCTTCCAAAAAAAAAAAAATTGGCCCTATTTTTAAATTTTTTTGCCATATCCAATCAAAACTTTTGGCCCTATTCTTAATTTTTTTGGCCCATGCTCATTAAGTTTTTTTTTTTTTTTTTTGTTTTTTTTTTTTTTTTTAATTTTTTTGGCCCTTATGGTAATCTTTAGTTTATAAAAAACAACCAAAATAATTTTTTTTAATAAAAAAATTCTTAAGAACCGAAAAAAAAATAATAATAATTTGCTTGGCCCCCTTCCATAAAATTTCTTGGCTGCGTCCCTGTTCATAGCTCTGTAAAATTTGACCGTTGGATCATAGAAATGATGACATTGCTCCATTTTTTTTTTTTTTGAACAGAGCCTTATATTTACCCACCACGTGATTGCATGAAGTATTCAACCATGAAGTATGAACGAGTGATGGCGGTTTAAGATTGCATGTGGTTGCCATCTCTTTCAAAATTTTGCCCTCATCTTTTTTACTGCTCTTTTGAAGACCATTTCTCTGTAAAAGTATTTTATTTTTTATTTATCATGGAGAATGCAGATTGGCTAAAAACAATCAGGAAATGCTTGAATATATTTGTGAGAGTCAAGCAACCAGTTCAAATTCTTCTTCCATTTGATAAATCTTCTATGAAAATGTTGAAAGATAGCAACCCGGCTACCTGCCATGTGAAGAAAAAAAAATAAAACCCAATTAATATCTAATAAAAGTTGACTAAGAAAGTTTAATAACTCCTCATCAGCAGCTCATCTCTCTTCCTTTCATTCTCTGTTTCATTTTTCTTAGCTATCCCCCATGAAGAAGAATAAACACCAACAGCCTCTCCTGCTGTGCTTTCTGCTGCCTTTTTTACTCTTCTTCCAATCCATATCGGCTGTTGATTTCGTTTTCAATGGCTTCAACTCCACCGATATGTTACTCTATGGCCTGGCCACCGTTGAATCTCGTGTTCTAACGCTCATTAACAACACAAATTTCTCAATCGGTCATGCTCTTTACCCAGAAAAGATCCAGGCAAGAAATCCAAATTCTTCTTACGTGTATCCTTTCTCAACTTCTTTCATCTTCTCGATGATTCCTTACAAGAATATGCCTCCTGGGCATGGCATAGTTTTCATTTTTGTGCCCGTTACTGAAATCGAAGGCGCGACGTCAGCTCAATATCAAGGCCTTTTCAACTTGACCAACAACGGGAATGCCAGTGACCATGTCTTTGGTGTCGAGTTTGATGTGTTTAAGAACGAAGAATTCGATGACATAAGCGCCAACCATGTTGGAATCGACGTGAACTCCCTGACATCAAATGCCTCACACGATGCCGGGTACTGGCCCGACGACCAAAGAAGCGACAACAGCAGCAAGGCTGATGATGAGAAGTCATTCAAGGAATTGAAGCTGAATAGTGGTGAAAATTACCAAGTTTGGATTGACTATTCAGATTCTTTGATTAATGTTACTATGGCTCCGGCAGGCATGAAAAGGCCTCGGAAGCCTTTGTTGAATGTTTCTCTTAATCTTTCTGAGGTTTTTGAGGATAAAATGTATGTTGGCTTTACTAGTGGTACCGGAAGGTTAATTCAAAGTAACAAGATTTTGGCTTGGAGCTTTAGTAATTCAAACTTTTCGTTAAGTGAAAATTTGGTTACCACCGGTCTGCCATCGTTTATTCTTCCAAAGGGTTCAATATTTCGATCGAAAGGGTTTATTGCAGGAATCACAGTGGGAGGTTTCTTCGTTGTTGGTCTTTGTGCTCTGTTTGCTCTGTTTTTTATCAAGGGAAAGCGAAGGAGAGCTAGAGAGAGAGAGGAAATGGAAGAATGGGAATTGGAGTATTGGCCACACAGAATGTCTTATCAAGAAATTGATGCGGCCACAAGAGAATTCTCAGAAGAAAATGCGATTGGATGTGGAGGGAATGGGACGGTCTATAAAGGTGTTTTAGCAGGAGGGGCAGAGATTGCAGTGAAATGCATTTCACATGAAAATGATGGGATGAGAGAATTTTTGGCTGAAATTTCAAGCCTTGGGAGATTGAAGCATAGAAGTTTGGTGGGGTTGAGAGGGTGGTGCAAGAGAGACATGGGGAACTTCTTTTTGGTTTATGACTATATGGAAAATGGGAGTTTGGACAAGTGGTTGTTTGAATGTGATGACAGGAAGATGTTGAGCTGTGAAGACAGAATAAGGATTTTGAAAGATGTGGCTTCAGCAGTCTTTTACTTACATGAGGGGTGGGAAGCAAAAGTCCTACATAGGGACATTAAAGCCAGCAATGTGTTACTTGACAAGGACATGAATGGAAGGCTAGGGGATTTCGGATTAGCCCGAATGCACGACCATGGTCAAGTGCCTAACACAACTAGGGTGGTCGGGACCGTCGGATATTTGGCACCAGAAGTGGTTAGTAGTGGGCAGGCATCGGCTAAAACTGATGTGTTCGGATTTGGTGTCTTGATTTTAGAAGTCATGTGTGGAAGGAGGCCTATAGAGGTAGGGAAGCCACCTTTGGTAGATTGGGCATGGCTATTGATGGTACAAGGGCAATTAATGAATGCCCTTGATGAGAGATTGAAGGGAAGAGGCGAGTTTGATGAGGAAGAAATGGACAGGGTGCTTCACTTGGGCTTGTTGTGTGCTTACCCTGACCCAAGTTCCCGCCCAACAATGAGACAAGTAGTGAGAGTGTTGGAGGGGAACAAAGAGGTGGAGGTTGAGGTTGAAAGTGAGGATATGGATGCATACTTGCTCCAAAGAATGAAATCCATGGGTAGGTGGTCTGAGATTCCACAAAATTTTGGGTCTTCATCACACCCAACATTTGAAGATATTTGGCAGTTCAAGTCTTCATCCATGACTTTCTCTTGGTCCAATTCTATGGCGGAGGGCAGATGAATCTGTCATCTCAGAAGCACGGAAGATTTCCTCAAAAACGATTGACTTCCAAACGTTGGCAAATATTCACTTGGTAAGTTGCGGCTTGCTTTATGACTCCGACCAAGAAGACGGCATGGATCTAGACATGAACATGGTGTCCATTTGAACAAAATATTGAGGGAATAGTTTTGATTAGCTTATACCAAAACTCAAAACCTTTCCATTCGATTATATAGAGGAGTGTATCCATTTATACTTTGTAGTGTTAACTGTACTCTTGAATTCACAGGTAAGAAATGATATAGACGCTAAAATGTGAGTGCATGTGTGATTTTTATGTCTTATAAAGAAAAGTAGTCGTTAATATATCTAAGTGAACCAAAGCATATTAGCATATTCTCTTCCTAACAATTAATATCGGAGCTATTAATAGGCATATTTAGATTAATTAGGTTTGTTTTCTTTCCCTGCAAAAAGAAAGAAGAATAAAGTGATCCTACACTATTCATTTTGGCATGCTGCAATTGACTCTGCTTTTGAGCACCAGTTGCATGCTTGAATACCAATGACATTTCTTGAAATGCAGGTTCTTTTTGTGGTTATTTTCATTCACTTGCATTTGATTAAAGGTTATTTTATTAGTTAGAATTAGATCAATTCCCTCCTCTTAACATTAGTGGTTGAAAATTAAGTCAATGCATTCAGAACTTGAATTGTTTGTGGTCCATTTGAAGAATAGAACTGAGAGTAGGAACAAATCCAATGCTAGAGAAATAAGATGTTTGTTCCCTATAATTGAGTCATATGTAACATGTTTGGCACATGCTTGATATACTTACCTTGGTGCTGGTTTGGTCCTCCATGTATATCTTCAACTGTCTCATTGTTTAAGGCCTGATAGTCAATAAAAAACCTCCAAATGCTTTCCTTACTAACAGCAGCGAAGAAGAAAAAGGGGCTCTGACAGGGTTTGATGATTCCAGTCTGCAACGTTTCCCTTACCAACTTCTCTATCTCTTCCTTCTGGAAAAAGGGATAACTATGGGGTCTGATTGTGATGACTCTGTGATCATGGTTCCTACGAGGTTGAAGGCCTTTAGGCTCTGCAAATAGGCTTTGCAAATTTTCTTAGTAGATAGTCCATTTGGGGATTTGGGTCTTAGTCTAGGAAAGATTTATGGCCCGTTTGATTTGCAAAATACACCCCTGGAATAGAATGACTATTTCTATGGAATAAACCCCAATGGATAGCCAACCATCTACAAAAGGCCCTAAGGTGGCGTTGCCACCCCCGAAGGGCCTCGAAGTGGACCAGCGAAGCCCTCTAAGGGTGGTGCGGCCACCCCATGGCCCTCGGTGAGAATCCAAGGTGGCCTAGCCACCCCGATTCACATTGCGGGTGGCCTTGGCCCACGCCACCCCAGAATCTCATCGGGAGTGGCCTTGGCCCTAGGGGTGGCCGGCCACCCATTGGGGTGGTCGGCCACCACACGTTTAACCAAATTTATTTATTTATTTATTTATTATTATTATTATTATTATTATTATTATTTTTAATTTGAGATTTGAAAAAATTAGAACTTAAATGGGCTTTTTAGTAATTTTAGTTTAATTTCAATTATGGAATGCGTGTTGCTACCAAACTAGAGAATTAGAATAACTAGCACATAACCCACGCTATGCGCGGGATTCTTCATTATAATTTAATTTCAAAACTTAAACGCATCTCATCTTACTTTTCATTATAAGTTAAAATGGGTGTGTGAAAATACATGCTGAAGGTTATACACCAGTAAATTACTGAACATGTGCTTAATTAAAAGTATAAAAGAAAAAAGAAATTTCAAGAATGACACTTGAATTCTAATAATCAAAATATTAATAGAAAATTAGTAAGAAACTCTGATATTGTTGATATGATACTTATTACATTGTAATACAAATAAAACCTATAAAGTTCTAATAATTTCAGAAAAATACAGAGTAAAATAAACAAAATCTTCTCTCTTCTTTTTAATACAAAATAAAACACACATTTCACACAATATTTAATGCAATCAAATAAATTTCTTTCAACGCTTCCAAAAAATGCTAGAAAATTCAAGTAAATCACAAAAAAAAAAATCTAAATATTTAAATGAATTAAAACATAAAATCTTATTGGTGTGATACATATTATATTGCAATACAATGAAACTTTCTAGAGAAACAAACATAATAATTAATTTACAGTCGTGTAAAATTTATACATAGATACACAAAGATAAATCCAAAAATGATATGATAAGCATTCTACAAAAATGAAGAAGAAGCATTTTGGAAGGAAAATTTTTTTTGGTTACCTCTACAAAAATGAAGAAGTATCTATGTATCTATTTATACATAGATACCCTATCATATAACTTGCGCTATGGGCAGGGTTCTTTATTATATTTGATTTTAAAATTTAAACGCGTCTTCATTTTTTTTTTTTATTAATTACATGCTAAAATAGTCATGTTAAAAAATCAATCACTCTTTCAATAAAAAGACATGCTAAATGTTATATTTAAATACAAATAAAATTCACATAATTATGAACATTTGAGAAAAAAAAATTATGAATACAAAATAAAACAAAATCTTTCAATCAAGATTTAATGCAATCAAATAAATTATCTATTTTATTTCAATACAAATAAAACCTATATAATTCCGAATATTAAAAAAAAAAAAAAAGCAAAATAACATTGCTTTCAAAAA
>NC_081542.1:42709264-42715816 GCF_901000735.1 Corylus avellana | reverse complement strand
GAGAGAAAAGAGAGAGAGAGACGTGGAGAGAGAGGAAAAAAAAGGAGAGAGAGAGAGATATGAATCGGTTCAAGAGAGAGATGCGGAATGAGAGTGAATGACTTGGAGAGAAAACAAGAGAGAGAGAGAAGAAAAAAAATAGAGATAGAGAGAAAACAAAAATATGAACCGTTCAATTTTTATCTGTTCACTTTTTAAAATAATGAGTTAAAAAATCGGTTTAGTCTTTAAAAAAATTGATCTTTCAATCAAGATTTAATGCAATCAAATAAATCATCTATCTTATTTCAATACAAATAAAACCTATATAATTCCGAATATTAAAAAAAAAAGCAAAATAATATTGCTTTCAAAAGTAGAGAAAAAAAAAAAACTTAAAAATATGCCTGAAAATCCGAGTAAATTACACACAAAAAAAAAAATCCACAAACATTCAAATGAATTAAAACATAAGACCTTTAATTTTAGTTTAATTTATATAAATTAGAATATGTTAAAACTTTGTTGGTTTGGAAAAAAAAAAAAAAGGTTAAGAAGAATAATTACCTCCAATTTGAATTTTTAGGCCAATAGATTATGTTTTTGTTAATGTTGGAGAGTGGAGAAAGAGAAAGATAGAGATAGAGAGAAGAAAGAGGAGAGATATTAATGTTGGAGAGTGGAGGGAGAGATTTTTTTTTGAAATTAAGAGAGAGAGAGAGAGATGTTGAATGAGAGTGAAAGTCTTGGAGAGAAAAAAGAGAGAGACGTGGAGAGAGAGGGAAAAAAAGGAGAGAGAGAGAGATATGAACCGGTTTAAGAGAGAGAGATGTGGAATGAGAGTGAATGACTTGGAGAGAAAAGAGAGAGAGAGAGAGAGAGAGAGAGAGAGAGAGACGTTGAGAGAGAGGAAAAAAAGAGAGATAGAGAGATAACAAAAATATGAACCGTTCAATTTTTAACTATTTATTTTTTAAAATAATGAGTTAAAAAATCGGTTTAGTCTTTAAAAAAAATTGGTTCACGCCACATGTCTCGATTTGAAGGCACTTCAAAAGGCCCATAGACCCCTTTGACGCTCTTATTATTTTATAGGAGCCCGAGGGTCGCTGGTTAGAGACGGCTCGACAAAAAATGCTTCAACAACATAGATACACAAAGATAAATCCAAAAATGATATGATAAGCGTTCTACGAAAATGAAGAAGAAGCATTTTGGAAGGAAAATTCTTTTTGGTTACCTCTACAAAAATGAAGAAGTATCTATGTATCTATTTATACATAGATACCCTAGCATATAACTCGCACTATGCACATGGTTCTTTATTATATTTGATTTTAAAACTTAAATGCAACTTCATTTTTTTAAATTATTATTAATTACAGGCTAAAATAGTCATGTTAAAAAATCAATCATCACTCTTTCAATAAAAAGACATGCTAAAGGTGATATTTAAATACAAATAAAATTCACATAATTCTGAACATTTGAGAAAAAAAAAATTTATGAATACAAAATAAAACAAAATCTTTCAATCAAGATTTAATGCAATCAAATAAATCATTTATCTTATTTCAATACAAATAAAACCTATATAATTCCAAATATTTAAAAAAAATAAGCAAAATAATATTGCTTTCAAAAGTAGAGAAAAAAAAAAAAAAAACTAACATGCTGGAGTAAATCCGAGTAAATTACAAGCAAAAAAAAAAAAAAAAAAAAAAAAAATCCATTAACATTCAAATGGAATTAAACATAAGACCTTTAATTTTAGTTTTAATTTAGAGTATAATAATATGTTAAAAACATTGTCGGTCCTGAACAAAAAAAAAAAAATATTAAGAAGAATACTTACTCCAAGTTGAATCCTTAGGGTCATCAGATTATGTTTTAGTTAATGTTGAGAGTGGAGAAGAGAAAGATAGAGGATGGAGGAGAAAAGGGAGGATATTAATGTTGGAGAGTAGAGGGGATGAAAGAGAGGAAGAGCAGAAAGAGTATATATAGTATATATATATTGAAATTAAGAGAGAGAGATCGGAGAGGAAAAAAAAGGAAAAAAAGGAGAGAGAGAGAGATATGAACCGGTTTAAGAGAGAGAGATGTGGAATGAGATTGAATGACTTGGAGAGAAAACGAGAGAGAGAGAGAGAGACGAAAAAAAATAGAGATAGAGAGAAATCAAAAATATGAACCGTTCAATTTTTATCTGTTCACTTTTTAAAATAATGAGTTAAAAAATCGGTTTAGTCTTTAAAAAAATTGATCTTTCAATCAAGATTTAATGCAATCAAATAAATCATCTATCTTATTTCAATACAAATAAAACCTATATAATTCCGAATATTAAAAAAAAAAGCAAAATAATATTGCTTTCAAAAGTAGAGAAAAAAAAAAAACTTAAAAATATGCCTGAAAATCCGAGTAAATTACACACAAAAAAAAAAATCCACAAACATTCAAATGAATTAAAACATAAGACCTTTAATTTTAGTTTAATTTATATAAATTAGAATATGTTAAAACTTTGTTGGTTTGGAAAAAAAAAAAAAAAAAGGTTAAGAAGAATAATTACCTCCAATTTGAATTTTTAGGCCAATAGATTATGTTTTTGTTAATGTTGGAGAGTGGAGAAAGAGAAAGATAGAGATGGAGAGAAAAAAGAGGAGAGATATTAATGTTGGAGAATGGATGGAGAGATTTTTTATTTTTTTTTTGAAATTAAGAGAGAGAGATGTTGAATGAGAGTGAAAATCTTGGAGAGAGAAAAGAGAGAGACGTGGAGAGAGAGGAAGAAAAAGGGGAGAGAGAGAGATATGAACCGGTTTAAGAGAGAGATGTGGAATGAGAGTGAATGACTTGGAGAGAAGAGAGAGAGAGAGAGAGAGAGAGAGAGACGTTGAGAGAGGAAAAAAAGAGAGATAGAGAGATAACAAAAATATGAACCGTTCAGTTTTTAACTATTTACTTTTTAAAATAATGAGTTAAAAAATCGGTTTAGTCTTTAAAAAAAATTGGTTCACGCCACATGTCGCGATTTGAAGGCACTTTAAAAGAAGGCTTCGACTATTATATATGATATATGATATGATTTGATTTATATTATTTGTTTCCTTATTTGATTTGGACAATGATAATATTTAATTTATTAAATAATTTATATATGAAAGATTCTTGAAATATAATTAAATGTCATTAATTATGCTAACGAGCTTGAGACCCGTGCAATGCACGGATTGTTTTTAAAAATGACAGGAAGGAAACAAAAAAATAATAATTAGTGGATGCATAAATGACAGGAAGAAAAAAAAAAGTTTCAAGTAGGAAGTAGGAAAAAAAAAAAAGAAAAAAAAAAGGCGTTCTATAAAGCTTTAATATGAAAAATATAACAAACTCATATTAAAAAGAGACGGTGAAACAACAACAACAATAATAATAATAATAATATTTATTATTATTATTATTATAATGGGAAAAAAATATCAAAAGAGTGTAAAAGATTAAAGAGATGATAGTTTTGTGTTTTTAGATCCCAAATTCTTATATTTATCGAATCAATAGGTAATGAAAAAAAAAAAAAAACAAAAAGTTTGAAACAAAAAGTTAGTTGCCAAAAGAAAGCGAAAAATAGGTGAAATGATACACAAATTCAACTACCTCTTGGAGGAGAATCCAATTGGTGATGTTGGTGGGAGTTTTAGAGATAAAGAGAAACATTGGGAACATAAGAACACAAAACCTTTAAGTTTATTAGAGAAAAGAAAGCAACAATAACAAATAACAATGAAGCGGAAGGTTCTATAGCAATCATTTACAAATATAAACCATGTATGTGTTGCTCTAAAGACCAAAAAAATTTAACAACAAATTTCTATATTCAATTCAAATAGAACATATAATATTATGTTAAGCAAAAAGTGAAATATTAGCATAATATATTGTTAACATCATATTTCAACTAAATACATGTCTTTCAAATTATAAAAATATATCTACGCGTATCGCAATTGAGTTCTCAATGAAGCAAAAGAAATCACATGTATTCAATATTTTAAAACATTAATTCAAGAGACTATAAAAATAACGTTGTAATCCCAAAAAAAACAAAGAACAAATAGTAAAAATCACTTTAGATAATGATAAGTAATTACCTATATTCAATATTTACAAACATGATTAACAAGGATTATAGCTATAGTTTTAGTGACATTAATTGTTTTGAAATAGTCTGTATAACTTTTTTTTTAGGTAAATGAGGGTTTTTTTTTTTTTTTTTTTTTAAGACTTAAAATAAAAATAATAGTAGTAACTACCTTTGAAGACATTGTGTTGAAATTCCAAATAACATATGTACAATTTTGTGACTTTTGCATTAATTCCCGTTGTTAAACATCGTCCTACAAAATTTTCATTATTTTTTCCAAGACATGGCAAAAAGAAAGAAAAAATGAACACAGGAAAAGCCCTAAAATATGTGATTGACATTAAAGTAGGAGTGCATTTTCTGAATTTGCTTAACTACATGATACTATGTGTAATTCTTTTAACTAAAGAGTATGATCAAAGAATGCGATCAAAGAATGCAATAGTAAATAGTATAATTACATAACCAAGAAAATCTATTAAAAAGAATACTACACTCACAACAATATGAAATGAATGCTTGAAAAAGAAAAAAAAAAAGAAGAAGAAAAACGAAACTAAATAAAAATTTTCATTGAAACATTTGCATAGTGATTATAGAACATTATTAACGATGGTTACTATAACAATATAATTAATGAAGCAAATTAATTGGCTTCCAAGTGTTGAGGAGCCCAACACGTATATGATCGGATGATCCTAAAAGGGATACACGAATCAAGTGGACTGTGGATAACCAAATCCTTAAGGCTGGATGGACATTCAGCCTTTGAGAGACAGAGAAGGAGGCAAATAGAAATTAGATTACCAACAATAAAGGAGCAAGCAGTTCATCCACTACACTTGGATCTACGGACTAGATTCCTTCTTAGATTTACCGTCCCATCTTTAGTGTAATCATCAAGACTCAAGAGCTTTTTCTTTCGTAGCCATGCTTTTGGTTGCAGTCACCAATCTTACTTGCGGTAGAAAGTGGTGAGTTATATGGAGACTAATAAATAGTGGGGATGAGGAGAGGAATAGAGAGACGATGGATTCTTATTCGGTATTTGGGGTGTTTGAAGAATGTGGGTAGAAAACTTGAAGGTTTGTGATCACATTGTTTAATTGGACGGTTATTTGATGTTTCCAATGTTTACACCGATATAAAAGAAAACTGAGAAGACGGTTAACTAAACTAACAATGTTTCACTTTCATCTCAAGTATCTTATTTTGAAAACTCCTTTATTATATATATTAGATTAGATATTAGTGGGGATAAAGTGATAATAACGTGTTTTGAAAATTTAAAGCACAGTTTTTTTTTAATAATTATTACTTGTCAGATAAATGAAATGCCACATGTCACGATATTACCGTCTTCTATTTAAAACTCAAAAAAACTCAAACGCACAGTTTCATTATATAATAATTTGACAATTAAATAGAACGCCACATGTCATGATATTAGTCTCTCCTATCTAAAACTCTCTCTCTCTCTCTCTCTCTCTATATATATATATATATATGACTAGTTTTTTAAGTAAGAGTCGATTTATTCTTAAAAAATCAATTCACGAATTATGTCTTAAAAAATTGGTTTAATATTAAAATAAAAAAGGGTTCATGCCACAGGTCGCAATATTAAGACACTTCTGAAAGTGATTCGGCGTTTATATATATATATATATATATATATGATTCCCAAAATGCAATGTTTTTTTAAAAAACAAAATTCTAAAAATTCTAACAGGTCATCGGTTCCCATTATGGATCACAAAAGGTAACTTGCAATGGATCACAAGTGACTCTACGGAGGGTCATCCCACGATAGGTCACAAGACCCAATGGAGGGTCACCTGTCAAAAAATGAATGGAACCTTGACAGAAGTACATGTTGATTTTGGCCAAAACCACGTGTACTAAAATTACATTTAACCTTTTTTTTTTTTTTTTTTGTTGGGCCCTTTCGTTAGGTCCACAGGATACGTAACTTCGAAACTTACACATTGTGACATGAACGTTGAAGTGAAAGTCTATGTATGGGTCTCTCTTTTCTTTGGATCCCTTTTCTTTTCCTTTTATCGGGCCCAGCCCCAAGGATACGGAGCGAACATTAAAGTCGAAGTCAAATTAAAAGCCCTCCTTTGTAGTGTTTGATCAATAATTTTAAGAGGATTTTTTATTTATTTTTTTTAATTTTATTTTATTGAGAAACGTTGATGTGATATGAACTATCAAGGTGAAAAGAGTAACGATTTTTTTGAGTGGAAATTGAAAAGTTAATGTTTCTACTTTTTTAGATATCAAAAGAAAGGAAAAACTTATCTCAATCCTTTTTTTTTTTAAGAAAAATTTTTATTTTTTATTTTTTAAAAAAATTTAATCGTAAGTAATTAACCATATTTCTCTTACTCGCATGCTTAAATTTCATCCTAGCATCTAACTCG
>NC_081542.1:42707558-42709164 GCF_901000735.1 Corylus avellana | reverse complement strand
TTTTTTTCCTCTTCTTCTTCTCTTCTCCTTTTCTTTTTCTTCTTCTTATGCTTTTCTTCTGCTGTTTCTCTTCTTTTTCTCTTCTCCTTTTCTTTTTCTTCTTCCCTCTAGAGGGAGCTGGTCGTGGAGAGAGAAGAGGGAGATTGAGAGAGGAGAGAGAGAGTGTGGGAAAATAAAAAAAGATGGAAGGAATAAATAATAAGAAGAGGGGAAAGAAGAGGGAAAAAGTTAAATATCCCGCTCATTTTTTTAGTGACGTGCCAACCACGTCAGACGTGTTAAAATAGCACGTCACGTCAGAAATTTCTGACGTGGTATTTTTGTCACGTCAGAAAAATATTTACTGACGTGGCATTTTTTGCCACGTCAGTAATTACTGACATTGCAGAAAATCGTGTACTATAGTTACGTCAGAAATTGATTGTTTTTTTGTAGTGTGACATCTGCTTAATTTGTATTTTGGACTCTTTTTCAGGCTTCTTTTAGGCTTTTTTGTTTTTTTGTTTCTTTTTTTCTTTTTTATGATGAACTTAATTTGTATGGCCTTTTTTATTAAAGCTTTTTATTGTTAGTGACTCACCTTCATAGAAGACTTCCACATCACCTTCAGATAGCAAAGACTCCATCTCTACATCATAGTTATCATCAAGCACGAGACTCCTTGATCTCATACAAGTCTAAACCAGTAGAGAAGAGATTTCAAGATATTTGAAGAAGGATAAAAAGACTAATTTATTATTTATCTTTAAATATTATACGAATACTCAGGTTTTGATTAAGTTAATCAAAACCATTCCCTCTTAAATACTTTCATTTATGGGCTTATTTAGATGGGAGTCAAATTTTTGAACTAAAATATAGTAAATTGTAATATGAAAACATAAATTGAATTGTAAATATTGGGCAATACAAATATTTATAAATGGAATTATAATATATAAAAAAATGCATATATGTATAAACTTTGGGCAATAAAAACTATTTTTTATAAAACAAAACTATTTTTTAATTTATATACTCATATTCCCCTATTTGCCTGCATAGGTATGAATAGCGAATATGGACCATATGGTATTCGAGCTAGAATTAGGAGCTGAAAATCCGTATAAATTATGAGCTGAAAATCCACCAGCAACCCATGCAGACGAGTAGATAGCGAATAGTACGAAACGATTTTTAGCTGCCCACCTAAACATGCCTATTGACATGGCAATCGACATGATACTAATTATGCCGGCAATTAAAATATGGAACCGTCTGTATAGAATTCCACATAACATTCATTCATTTTCATAAAATATAAGTTGCTGCGTAAATTTAAAATTTTTCCCTAATTTTTATTATTATTATTATTTTTATTTTATTTTCACTGCTTAAATTTGTCGTGAATTTGAAATATATTCATTTGGAGCATTTCAGTCAATTTTGCATTTTTTTTTTTGACATGTCCACACAAAGGAAAAGAGAAGTGAGGATTCAAATTAGTGACTTCCGCTTTATGAGACGTGGTCCACATTTAATTTTGCGTTGTTTGTGTGTGTCACGTCAACATTTTTACTACATCATATTAAAATAATATATCTATTAATTTTACTTAAAAATAAAA
>NC_081542.1:42690130-42707458 GCF_901000735.1 Corylus avellana | reverse complement strand
AAAACGCAAAATTGACTGAAAAACCCCAAAAGGATATATTTCTAATTTATGACAAATTTAAGCAGTGAAGGTGAAAGTAAAATAATAATAATAAAATTAGGGAAAAATTTTAAATAGCAATTTATATTTTATGAAAATGAATGAATGTTATGTGGACTTTTATACATATGGTTCCATATTTTAATTGCCAGCATAATTAGTATGATGTCGATTGCCATGTCAATAGGCATGTTTTGTTGGGCAGTTAAAAACCGCTCCGTATTCACTATCTACTCGTCTACATGGGTTGTAGGTGGATTTTCAGCTCATAATTTATACGGATTTTCAGCTCCTAATTCTAGCTCGAATACCATATGGTCCATATTCGCTATTCATACCTATGCAGGCAGATAGCGGAGTATGAGTATATAAATTTATAATTAGTTTTGTTTTATAAAAAATAGTTTGTATTAAGTTTATACATATATGCATTTTTTTATATATTATAATTCAATTTATAAATATTTGTATTGCTCAATGTTTACAATTCAATTTGTATTTTCATATTACAATTTACAAGTATTTAAGAGGGAATGGTTTTGATTAACTTAATCAAAACCAGAGTATTCGTATAATATTTATAGTTGAGTTACAAAGAGTTGATATTGATCCACAATACATTTAAAATGTGTAAGGTTTATCTGAACTAACAAAAGATAAAGATAAATAACAAATTAGTCTTCTTATCCTTCTTCAAATCTTGAAATCTCTTCTACTAGTTTATCTGATATGATATGCATGAGGGAGATGCATGTGTACAATTAAGTAGACTTGTATGAGATCAGAGAGTCTCGTGCTTGATCATAACTGTGATGCAGAGATGGAGTCTTTACTGTCTAAAGGTGATGTGGAAGTCTTCTCTAAAGGTGAGTCACTAACAATAAAAGGCTTTAATAAAAAAGGCCATACAAATTAAGTTCATCATAAAAAGAAAAGAAAAAAAACAAAAACAAAAACAAAAAAAAAAGCCTAAAAGAAGCCCGAAAGAGTCCAAAATACAAATTAAGCAGATGTCATGAGCGGTGAGTTCAAAAACAATGTCTGCACGTGTGCGGTTATGGACGGATTCCACAAAGTGCAGATGCGAAATAAGAGTATTTATCCACCTATATAATGAGATTTACACCCCTACATGTTAAATGGTTGACGTGGAAAGTGTTAGATGGACTAACATGTTAATTTACAAGTGATTTGTAGTAAAAGCAAATGTAGGAAGTCAATTGCTTATATCTTCTGCATTTCTGGCAAATTTTCCTTTTCACTGTGGTACTTTTGGACTTTGGCATTATCTTCCTTTTTGAGTACAGGGATAATTTTTTTGTTTTAAAGCACCCTTATACAAATTACTAGAAGTAAATTAATGATGTCATACTCCTTGTTAATAATGTTTCTGAAGTCTTATGTTTGGGATTTTGTTGTTGAGAATAATATTTGTTTGAGAAGTCTGGTCTGACGAGCAAGTTTGGTGTACTTCTGAGTTTGGTTGAAATCTCGCGAGGAAATCTCTTTCATCTTGACATGTCTAGATGTAATACATTGTGCTATGGGTGTTGGCTTGGCTAACATTTTAAGAGGGGTCATTTTCATTCTTAATCCGAAAAGAAGAGAGAATAGAAAACCATTCGAAAATGCTTCCAAACATGAGGTTAGAAGCGGCCCATCTAACTAGACAATGTGCACAACAAAATAAAACCGAAAAGACAATATTTCAGTCTTGAGATGTTAGCACATCATGAGAAGTTTGGTGGCAGCATGATAATTTATCATTAGAAAATCTAACAACTATAACTGCGCTTTGTAAGTCTTTCTTAACCGCAACAACAAAGCACTGCAGCGAAACAAGCATTGAAGGAGATTGAAACTGAGCTAAAATAAAGTCTCCACCCAATAATAATACAACACAAGAGTACGAAGACTAAGAGCCTGTTTGGGATTGCATTTGAGAAATAGAGCTTTTAAGTTAAAAAACGTTTTTTTGACAAAAGCTTCAGTCAAAAGTGCGTTTTAGTCATTTTTAGGCCTTTGGAACCCTTTAAAGTAGGGGTATAAAAAATTATTGGGGAACCGGAACCGGAACCGGGAAACCAGGGAGCCGATTCCGGTTCCGGTTGTAAAAAAACCAAAAACCGGGGATCCCGGTTCCTGTTTTGGGCACCCGGTAAAAACCGGGAAACCGGAACCGGGTACATTTACATATAATAATAATTTTTAATTTTTTAATATTTTATATATATATAAAATTAATATACAAAAGAGCCAATGCCTCTATAACAGTGATTTTTCTTTGATAGCGCCAAATTATTATTTTGCCCTTTGGTATTAAGCTCGCCCAATTTAATTAGTAAGGAAATAATGAATTTGATTTGAGGTTATTTTGTTTTTTAATACGCAAAGGCTGGTAAGAAAATAATGAATTTGAATTAGTTTGATCGGGTTTTTGGGTATTTCACCTCACTTACTTTTTGTATGATGGTGTAAATTTACGGTTATGCCTTATTCTTTCTTTGTCATAGTTAAATTAAGAGGGTTATTTGTGTCTTCTCATCATTTCTATTTTCCTTCTTTCTTTTTTTCATGAGGTTTCAAAAGAAAAAAAAAAAAAAAAAAAAAAAAACGGTTATCGGTAGGTAAAAGCAGACTGGCGATGTCGGGACCAGTTCCGATTCACGGTTCCCAAATCAGAACCAGAATGCCTGAGTTCGATCCTGTTTTTAGTAGAAAGCAGAAGCGGACAGGGTTATCTGCACTGCCAAAGTGTTTTTTTTAATTTTTTTTTATCCAAGCGAAGTGCACTTTTTTTTTTTTTCTTAAACAAATTTTTTAAGTATTAAACGCACTTTTAAACCCCCAAATACAATCCAAAACACCCCCTAAATCTAAAGCCTACACAAAACAACAAAAGAATAAAAGCAATAACAAAAGAACAAGAAGACACCCAGATCTCTTTTTTGTGTGCTATCTTTGTATTTCTGACAAGCTTTTTGCAGCAAATCTCTCCAGCTAGGTGGGTTTTTTTATTACAAATCTTAACTTTTTTGAAGCAATAATCTCCTAATTTATAAATTGATAATTTAACCTGATATCATAAAAGACATCCATGCCACCATCCTCCTTCTAGTTTTTAGGATGCTCCTTGAAGGGAATTTCATTCAATACATGTGATGCTTCTAAGCATTTTTCAACGACTCTCCGACTGCCAAGTTGGACTCCTGAATTGTCACACCTGTCCCCTTCGTCTTCCCATACACGCAGAGACGGAGGGAGGGGGGACCAGGGTGGGCCATGGTCCCCCCCAAAATAAGGAAAAAAAAATTATAAAAAAAAATTAAAAAATTAAAAAAGTAAAAGTAAAGTTTTAATTTTAGTTATTTAGCCCCCTCCAAAAAAAAAAAAAATTGGCCCTATTTTTAATTTTGTTGGCCCATATCTATTAAATGTTTTTATTTTTGGCCCTTACTTTTAAATGTTCACTTTTTTTTGACCCTTACAGTAGTTTTTACTTCATAAAAAACAACTAAAATAATTTTTTTTCATAAAAAAATTTTAAAGAACCGAAAAAAAAATTTAGCTGACCCCCTTCCAAAATTTTTTGGCTCCGTCCCTGCATACACGCAAGGTGTCTTCCTTAGCACGCAAGCTTCAAGTCTTTCAGGTGCATTTCTTTCGCCGGCATTTGTTTGGATGTTTTCTCAGCCGTTCGTTTGTGGTGGTGGGGACTTGGAAAGCGTTCTTGCCCCTTCCGTGTCTCTTGACTTTTGTTTCAGTAATCGCTTTCAACGACCCATATAAATTAAATCAACTCATTTTTTACTTTTTTTTTTTACTATTTATTTGTATTCATAGTGTAAAATTTGACCGTTGGATCATAGAAATGATGACATTGCTCCATTTTTTTTTTGAGCAGAGCCTTATATTTACCCGCCAAGTGATTGCATGAAGTATTCAACCATGAAGTATGAACGAATGATGGCGGTTTAAGATTGCATGTGGTTGCCATCTCTTTCAAAATTTTGCCCTCGTCTTTTTTACTGCACTTTTGAAGACCATTTCTCTGCCAAAGTTTTTTATTTTTATTTTTTTATTTTAATTTAATTTTATTATTTTATTTTTAAATTTTTTGGCCATATCTAATAAAAACTTTTGACCATATTCTTAATTTTTTTGGCCTATTCCCATTAAGTTTTTTTATTTTTGGCCCTTACGGTAGTCTTTAGTTCATAAAAAACAACAAAAATAATTTTTTTTAATAAAAAAATTCTAAAAAACCGAAAAAAAAAATTTGGCTAGCCCCCTTCCATAAAATTTTCAGGCTCCGTCCCTAACTTATACTTAAATAAAATTCATACAAGAATGTTAAAGGTTCGCTGAGAGCAGACAAAACTTTTTATAACATTCAAAGTCGTCTACGTGATCAAAGCGGCAATGTTATAATTAGAGACAGAGGGAGGGGGGGACCGGGGTAGGCCATGGTCCCCCCCAAAATAAGGACAAAAAAAATATAAGTAAAAAAAAAATAATAATAAAAAATAAAGTAAAGTTTTAATTTTAGTTATTCGGCCTCTTCCAAAAAAAAAAAAATTTGCCCTATTTTTAAATTTTTTTGCCATATCCAATCAAAACTTTTGGCCCTATTCTTAATTTTTTTGGCCCATGCCCATTAAGTTTTATTTGTTTTTTGTTTTTTTGTTTTTTTGTTTTTTTGTTTTTTAATTTTTGGTCCTTATAGTAATGGTTCATAAAACAACCAAAAAATTTTTTTTTAATAAAAAAATTCTAAAGAACCGAAAAAAAAAAAAAAAAATTTGTCTGGCCCCCTTTCATAAAATTTTCTGGCTGCGTCCCTGTTCATAGCTCTGTAAAATTTGACCGTTGGATCATAGAAATGATGACATTGCTCCATTTTTTTTTTTTTTGAACAGAACCTTATATTTACCCACCACGTGATTGCATGAAGTATTCAACCATGAAGTATGAACGAGTGATGGCGGTTTAAGATTGCATGTGGTTGCCATCTCTTTCAAAATTTTGCCCTCATCTTTTTTACTGCTCTTTTGAAGACCATTTCTCTGCAAAAGTTTTTATTTTTTTTATTTTTTATTTTTTTTATTTTTTATTTTTAATTTTTTTAAATTTTTTTTTAAATTTTTTATTTTATTTTATTTTTATCATGGAGAATGCAGATTGGCTAAAAACAATCAGGAAATGCTTGAATATATTTATAGAGTCAAGCAACCAGTTCAAAGTCTTCTTCCATTTGATAAATCTTCTATGAAAATGTTGAAAGATAGCCACCCCGCCCGGCTACCTGCCTTGTGACGAAAAAAAATCAAACCCAATTAATATCTAATAAAAGTTGACTAAGAAAGTGCAATAACTCCTCATCAGCAGCTCATCTCTCTTCCATTCATTCTCTGTTTCATTTTTCTTAGCTATTCCCCATGAAGAAGACTAAACACCAACAGCCTCTCCTGCTGTGCTTTTTGCTGCCCGTTTTCCTCTTCTTCCAATCCATATCGGCTGTTGATTTCGTTTTCAATGGCTTCAACTCCTCCAATATGTTACTCTATGGCCTGGCCACCGTTGAATCTCGTGTTCTAACGCTCACTAACAACACAAATTACTCAATCGGTCATGCTCTTTACCCAGAAAAGATCCAGGCAAGAAATCCAAATTCTTCTTACGTGTATCCTTTCTCAACTTCTTTCATCTTCTCGATGATTCCTTACAAGAATATTCCTCCTGGGAATGGCATAGTTTTCATTTTTGTGCCCGTTACTGAAATCGAAGGCGCGACGTCAGCTCAATATCAAGGCCTTTTCAACTTCACCAGCAACGGGAATGCCAATGACCATGTCTTTGGTGTCGAGTTTGATGTGTTTAGGAACGAAGAATTCGATGACATAAGCGCCAACCATGTTGGAATCGACGTGAACTCCCTCACATCAAATGCCTCACACGATGCCGGGTACTGGCCCGACGACCAAAGAAGCGACAACAGCAGCAAGGCTGATGATGAGAAGTCATTCAAGGAATTGAAGCTTAATAGTGGTGAAAATTACCAAGTTTGGATTGACTATTCAGATTCTTTGATTAATGTTACTATGGCTCCGGCAGGCATGAAAAGGCCTCGGAAGCCTTTGTTGAATGTTTCTCTTAATCTTTCTGAGGTTTTTGAGGATAAAATGTATGTTGGCTTTACTAGTGCTACCGGAAAGTTCATGCAAAGTCACAAGATTTTGGCTTGGAGCTTTAGTAATTCAAACTTTTTGTTAAGCGAAAATTTGGTTACCACCGGTCTGCCATCGTTTATTCTTCCAAAGGGTTCAATATTTCGATCGAAAGGGTTTATTGCAGGATTCACAGTGGGAGGTTTCTTCGTTGTTGGTCTTTGTGCTCTGTCTGCTCTGTTTTCGATCAAGAGGAAGCGAAGGAGAGCTAGGGAGAGAGAGGAAATGGAAGAATGGGAATTGGAGTATTGGCCACACAGAATGTCTTATCAAGAAATTGATGCGGCCACAAGAGAATTCTCAGAAGAAAATGCGATTGGAAGTGGAGGGAATGGGACGGTTTATAAAGGTGTTTTAGCAGGAGGGGCAGAGATTGCAGTGAAATGCATTTCACATGAAAATGATGGGATGAGAGAATTTTTGGCTGAAATTTCAAGCCTTGGGAGATTGAAGCATAGAAGTTTGGTGGGGTTGAGAGGGTGGTGCAAGAGAGACATGGGGAACTTCTTTTTGGTTTATGACTATATGGAAAATGGGAGTTTGGACAAGTGGGTGTTTGAATGTGATGACAGGAAGATGTTGAGCTGTGAAGACAGAATAAGGATTTTGAAAGATGTGGCTTCAGCAGTCTTGTACTTACATGAGGGGTGGGAAGCAAAAGTCCTACATAGGGACATTAAAGCCAGCAATGTGTTACTTGACAAGGACATGAACGGAAGGCTAGGGGATTTCGGATTAGCCCGAATGCACGACCATGGTCAAGTGCCTAACACAACTAGGGTGGTCGGGACCGTCGGATATTTGGCACCAGAAGTGGTTAGTAGTGGGCGGGCATCGGCTGAAACTGATGTGTTCGGATTTGGTGTCTTGATTTTAGAAGTCATGTGTGGAAGGAGGCCTATAGAGGTAGGGAAGCCACCTTTGGCAGATTGGGCATGGCTATTGATGGTACAAGGGCAATTAATGAATGCCATTGATGAGAGATTGAAGGGAAGAGGCGAGTTTGATGAGGAAGAAATAGACAGGGTGCTTCACTTGGGCTTGTTGTGTGCTTACCCTGACCCAAGTTCCCGCCCAACAATGAGACAAGTAGTGAGAGTGTTGGAGGGGAACAAAGAGGTGGAGGTTGAGGTTGAAAGTGAGGATATGGATGCATACTTGCTCCAAAGAATGAAATCCATGGGTAGGTGGTCTGAGATTCCACAAAATTTTGGGTCTTCATCACACCCAACATTTGAAGATATTTGGCAGTTCAAGTCTTCATCCATGACTTTCTCTTGGTCCAATTCTATGGCGGAGGGCAGATGAATCTGTCATCTCAGAAGCAACGGAAGATTTCCTCAAAACGCTTGGGGATTGGCTTCCAAACGTTGGCAAATATTCATTTGGTAAGTTACGCCTTGCTTTATGACTCTGACCAAGAAGACGGCATGGATCTAGACATGAACATGGTGTCCATTTGAACAAAATATTGAGGGAATAGTTTTGATTAGCTTATACCAAAACTCAAAACCTTTCCATTCGATTATATAGAGGAGTGTATCCATTTATACTTTGTAGTGTTAACTGTACTCTTGAATTTACAGGTAAGAAATGATATAGACGCTAAAATGTGAGTGCATGTGTGATTTTTATGTCTTATAAAGAAAAATAGTTGTTAATATATCTAAGCGAACCAAAGCATATTAGCATATTCTCTTTGTAACAATTAATATCGGAGCTATTAATAGGCATATTTAGATGAATTAGGTTTGTTTTCTTTCCCTGCAAAAAGAAAGAAGAATAAAGTGATCCTACACTATTCATTTTGGCATGCTGCAATTGACTCTGGTTTTGAGCACCAGTTGCATGCTTGAATACCAATGACATTTCTTGAAATGCAGGTTCTTTTTGTGGTTATTTTCATTCACTTGCATTTAATTAAAGGTTATTTTATTAGTTAGAATTAGATCAATTCCCTCCTCTTAACATTAGTGGTTGAAGGACTTGAATTGTTTGTGGTCCATTTGAAGAATTTGAAGAATAGAACTGAGAGTAGGAACAAATCCAATGTTAGAGAAATAAGATGTTTGTTCCCTATAATTGAGTCATATGTAACATGTTTGGCACATGCTTGATATACTTACCTTGGTGCTGGACCGCTGGTTTGGTCCTCCATGTATATCTTCAACTGTCTCATTGTTTAAGGCCTAATAGTCAAGAAAAAACCTCCAAATACTTTCCTCACTAACAGCAGTGAAGAAGAAAAAGGGGCTCTGACAGGGTTTTATGATTCCAGTCTGCAACGTTTTCCTTACCAACTTCTCTATCTCTTCCTTCTGGAAAAAGGGATAACTATGGGGTCTGATTGTGATGATTCTGTGATCATGGTTCCTATGAGGTTGAAGGCCTTTAGGCTCTGCAAATTTTCTTATTAGATAGTCCATTTGGGGATTTGGGTCTTGGTCTAGGGAAGATTTAGGGCCCCTTTGGTTTGCGAAATAGACTCTGAAATAAAATGACTATTTCCATGGAATAAACCCCAATGAATGGCCAGCCACCTACAAAACGCCCTAGGGTGGCGCTACCACCCTCGGAGGGCCTCGCAGTGGACCAGCGAAGCCCTTTAGGGGTGGTGCGGCCACCCCATGGCCATCGGGGGTGGCCCTCTGTGAGAATCCATGGTGGCCTAGCCACCCCGATTCACATTGGGGGTGGCCAAGGCCACCTCCGATGGCCCACGCCACCCCGGAATCTCACCGGGAGTGGCCTTGGCCTTGGCCTTGGGGGTGGCCGGCCACCAATTGGGGTTGTCGGCCACCACACGTTTAACCTTTTTTTTTTTTTTTTTTTCTTAAAAAAAAAAAAAAATTGAGATTTGAAAAAACTTAGAAATTAAATGGGTTTTTTAGTAATCTTAGTTTAATTTCAATTATGAAATATGTGTTGCTACCAAACTAGAGAATTAGAATAACTAGCACATAACCCGCGCTATGCGCGAGATTCTTCATTATAATTTAATTTCAAAACTTAAACGCATCTCATCTTAGTTTTCATTATAAGTTAAAATGGGTGTGTGAAAATACATACTGAAGGTTATACACCAGTAAATTACTGAACATTTAATGCAATCAAATTTTTTTTTTATTATTTTTTTTAAATGTACCAAACATCTACTTAATTAAAAGTATAAAAGAAAAAACAAATTTCAAGAATGACACTTGAAATTTAATGATCAAAATATTAATAGAAAATTAGTAAGAAACTCTGATATTGTTGATAGGATACTTATTATATTGTAATACAAATAAAACCCATAAAGTTCTAATAATTTCAGAAAAAATACAGAGTAAAATAAACAAAATATTCTCTCTTCTTTTTTAATACAAAATAAAACACACATTTCACACAATATTTAATGCAATCAAATAAATTTCTTTCAACACTTCCAAAAAATGCTAGAAAATTCAAGTAAATCACAAAAAAAAAAATCTAATAAAATATTTAAATGAATTAAAACATAAAATCTTATTGGTGTGATACATATTATATTTCAATACAATGAAACTTTCTAGAGAAACAAACATAATAATTAATTTACAGTCGTGTAAAATTTATACATAGATACACAAAAATAAATCCAAAACTAATATGATAAGCGTTTTACAAAAATGAAGAAGAAGCATTTTAGAAGGAAAATTCTTTTTGGTTACCTCTTCAAAAATGAAGAAGAGGTATTTATGTATCTATTTATATATAGATACCCTAGCATATAACTTGCGCTATGGGCAGGGTTCTTTATTATATTTGATTTTAAAACTTAAACGCATCTTCATTTTTTTTTTATTAATTACATGCTAAAATAGTCATGTTAAAAAATCAATCATCACTCTTTCAATAAAAAGACATGCTAAATGTTATATTTAAATACAAATAAAATTCACATAATTATGAACATTTGAGAAAAAAAAATTATGAATACAAAATAAAACAAAATCTTTCAATCAAGATTTAATGCAATCAAATAAATCATCTATCTTATTTCATTGAAAATAAAACCTATATAATTCCGAATATTAAGAAAAAATAAGCAAAACAATATTGCTTTCAAAAGTAGAGGAAAAAAAAAAATTAAAAATATGCTTGAAAATCGGACTAAATTACACAAAAAAAAAAAAAAAAATCCATAAACATTCAAATGAATTAAAACATAAGACCTTTAATTTTAGTTTAATCTATATAAATTAGAATATGTAAAAACATTGTTGGTCTAGAAAAAGAAAAAAGGTTAAGAAGAATAATTACATTCAAGTTGAATTTTTAGGCCAATAGATTATGTTTTTGTTAATGTTGGAGAGTGGAGAAAGAGAAAGATAGAGATGGAGAGAAAAAAAGATGAGAGATATTAATGTTGGAGAGTGGAGGGAGAGATTTTTTTTGAAATTAAGAGAGAGAGAGAGAGAGATGTTGAATGAGAGTGAAAGACTTGGAGAGAAAAAAGAGAGATAGATGTGGAGAGAGAGGAAAAAAAGGAGAGAGAGAGATATGAACCGGTTTAAGAGAGAGAGATGTGGAATGAGATTGAATGACTTGGAGAGAAAACGAGAGAGAGAGAGAGAGAGAGAGAGACAAAAAAAAATAGAGATAGAGAGAAATCAAAAATATGAACCGTTCAATTTTTATCTGTTCACTTTTTAAAATAATGAGTTAAAAAATCGGTTTAGTCTTTAAAAAAATTGATCTTTCAATCAAAATTTAATGCAATCAAATAAATCATCTATCTTATTTCAATACAAATAAAACCTATATAATTCCGAATATTAAAAAAAAAAAAAGAAGCAAAATAATATTGCTTTCAAAAGTAGAGAAAAAAAAAAAAAAACTTAAAAATATGCTTGAAAATCCGAGTAAATTACACCAAAAAAAAAAAATCCATAAACACTCAAATGAATTAAAACATAAGACCTTTAATTTTAGTTTAATTTATATAAATTAGAATATGTTAAAACATTGTTGGTCTGAAAAATAAAAAATAAAAAAAATAAAAAAAGGTTAAGAAGAATAATTACCTCCAAGTTAAATTTTTAGGCCAATGGATTATGTTTTTGTTAATGTTGGAGAGTGAAGAAAGAGAAAGATAGAGATGGAGAGAAACAAGAGGAGAGATATTAATGTTGGAGAGTGGAGGGATAGAGATTTTTTTTTTGAAATTAAGAGAGATGTTGAATGAGAGTGAAAGACTTGGAGAGAAAAAAGAGAGAGAGGAAAAAAAAGGAGAGAGAGAGAGAGATATAAACCGGTTCAAGAGAGAGATGTGGAATGAGAGTGAATGACTTGGAGAAAAAAAGAAAAAGAGAGAGAGAGACGTTGAGAGAGAGGAAAAAAAAGAGAGATAGAGAGAACAAAAATATGAACCGTTCAATTTTTAACTGTTCACTATTTAAAATAATGAGTTAAAAAATCAGTTTAGTCTTAAAAAAAAAATTAGTTCACGCCACATGTCGCGATTTGATGGCACTTCAAAAGAAGGCTTCGGCTATTATATATGATATATGATATGATTTGATTTGTAGTATTTGTTTCCTTATTTGATTTGGACATTGATAATATTTAATTTATTAAATAATTTATATATAAAAAACTCTTAAAATATAATTTTTTTTGATAAGTAAATATATGGGTAGTACGGCTAAACTCTTAAAATATAATTAAATGTCATTAATTACGCTAATTTAATGACTGGTTTTTTAAGTAAGAACCGGTTCACTCTTAAAATACCGGTTCACAAATTATGTCTTAAAAAACCGGTTTTGGCATTAAAAGCATTAAAATAAAAAGGGGAGAAAGAGAAAGATAGAGATGTATTTGAGGAAAACTTGACCCCATAAAAGAAAAGGAGGACAAAAGGAAAAAATAGCATACCCGCAGTGCACACTCATTGACCCTCTTATATCATAAGAATCACTCCTCTGCTTCAAAGTGGGGTATCCACCAAAGTCCGAACCTCCAAATTCTCCATCTCTAGCTAAATTTTCCTCATAAATATACGTTAAGTTTTTAAGAAGTGGGGAATCAGAGGGGACCTTTGGCATTAAGGCAATGGCTTCTTCCACAGGAAGGTAACATACTGGACAAGCTGAAATATAAACAAGCAAAAAACTCAGCAAAATCATTAACATCACAGTAATAATAAGGTACATCATTGTGCACATACATCCTTGCCATCTTGGAACGTGTGAAGAACTAACTACATTTATGTGGAAATGTTGGGCAGTGATTGCTAAAATTTTCACCCAAAAACAAAAAGATAAGGTATGCCTAAAGTTTTAAAAAGAAAATGTAGAACTTACGCCTTGGTCCGGTTCTTTTTCTATCCGCTGGTGGGGGAGGCAGCGTAAAAACATTACATGGATGCCCTGGAGGAAGCGTGTAGCCCAGAAAAACAGCAGGAGGAGGAGGAGGCAAGGTCAAATCTTGAACCACTCCCACTAGATTCGGCGAAGAAAGAGCGTCCCTTTCCACAGGGTTTTTCAAAGGTATGCTCTCGTTTACACCAATAGTTTGGACAGTCTCACTTTCTTGTCCATCTTCACCTAAAGATGCGCCAAAATGCATATATTATTTCCTCACACAAAGTAAATCAAAATGGCAGACACTGACTGCCAAAAACAAGGATATCACAGAAAACAGCTTCTGCAAAGGCGGCATTTGGGTAGAGGCATATATATGAAAGCGGATTAAATTGAACCAAATACAAGGAACAGATACAAAGAGCTCATGTCCATCAGGTAAATATCTGCATCCTTGATTTTAACAATAAAGTCAACATTGGAACTTCAACCACCAAACCCAGTATAGTCTATAAAAGAAGAAGAGAAATGAATGACTTCTACAAATAAAAACCCAATATTACTACAAATCCAAATCACTAATAGATTTTAATTACCATAAGCATCTCAGTAATGGGATGATAAGCCACAAATCTCTCTGCATATTATTGAACTTGGAATTTAAAGGTTCATTAATAAGCAAGTAAATGCTAGAACCAACTCTTTCTTCCTAAAAGTTGTTTCTATCTAGTCATATCCAAAAATTGATAGTGAGACCGACTTTATAATGTGCTTTCCACACTTGCAATAATGTGCTTTCCACACTTGAAATGATATCATTTCATATATATCAACATGTTTTGTAATATATGGGGTATTATATACTTTGCATTACATATTTATCGCACCTTTTAAATAAAAATTTGATTACGATTAACGTGACAGTATTATATGAATTGTCAGGTCAATTTGTAAATTTATGCGGCATTTATTA
Source organism: Corylus avellana (assembly GCF_901000735.1). NCBI lineage: Eukaryota > Viridiplantae > Streptophyta > Magnoliopsida > Fagales > Betulaceae > Corylus > Corylus avellana. The sequence goes on along the minus strand of NC_081542.1, from coordinate 42,693,890 downwards.
TGTAAATTTTTAAATAATTTAATTTGATTGTAGCTAACGTGACAGTTCTACATGAGCTGTCATGCTAGTTTTATAAAGAATTGTAATAATTAAAAAGTTGTAAGATCATAAGCATTTTTTTCATTAATTAAAAGAAGGGATGAAAACATAAACACTACATGCTAACGAAGACTAGCGGTCGATGAAGCTACCGTGCAAGCGAAAGCATTAAAGAGGGGTCGATCTTAAGTGGGTTGGATGTCTCGGATTAGGCTATAAATTGAAATTATTAAATGTCAAACTTGAACTTTTAGCATTGTTATTGAGTAATGCTAAAAACCATGCTTTTATCCCATAACACTATCTTACCTTGACTCTGCTAATATGGTAGTATCGATCTGTCCTTATTTCTTATTATTATTTTTTTTTTAATTTTTTTCTTTCTATAAGGGCTAATTGGCATTACTGTTTTTGTTGTTAGTAAAATGAAATAATAGTGGGATAAAAGTGTAGGTTCTAACATTTTTTGTTATCTATTAATAAGATAGATGATAATTGAGTTAGCTCCTTAATGGTAGATAAAAGCGATATGGAGAATAAGTGAAGTGTTGGAAAGCAACAAGAATTATAGAGAGATAGACATGAATCCAATTGAAATAGACATACTATTTGTCTTTAACACTTGAGAGGAACATATGGCATCTTTTGCATTAAGAAGAAGAGTGTCATAAAATAATTAGCTTGCCTTGTGTTTATATTTGATGCCAAGTCTATGCTAGACAATGGCACCACCACCGCCCTCCATCTTGTCTGATAATGAAAGTTTCAATCCAAGTTTCTTGTTTTAATTATATGACAGCTTGAAATTTTATGATTAATCAATATTTTTGTTGAATTTTATGTTTATTTGTTATTTTCATTCCCCATGTCAGCAATTAAATGAGAAAAGGGCAGCATTAGATGCAGTAGTAAGGACCATAAGCCGTCCTCTATTCTATGATCATGACAATCTTTTCCATGGTTTTTTTTCATGATCAAAATCATGAGCACCATGCCAAAATTGCTTGAAAATGTTTAATATATTGCTTAAAATGTTAATGTCCAAGACCACGACTCTATTATCTAGTACGTTGCTCGAAGGCTTTGCTAAAATTTAGACTCGACTTGTTTCGATATAAATGAGCGATAGAGAAATACAATCGATAACTTCCAGCAACCTCTAGCGGAGGTCCCTCAAGCTCTGGCCTGGTTCTAAATTTTAAAAAATTAGGTCATTGGGATAATTATTTGGTAAGTTCATGGAGCTTGTAGTTTTACCAAATTGACCTTGGGATAAACTATTATTGTAAAATAATTTATGTCCTTTAAGTGTTTGATTCACTTTACAGTGACTTATGACTCAATTTATTATAATGTTAAATATTACACTAACATTCCACTCACATTAATACTGAGCTCACATGACCGTACCCATCAGCCTTTATTTAAAAATAAAATATAAATCAAAGACTAATGAGCAGAGCCATATCCTTCAATGAGATGATGGCGTAATATTAAGTAGCATTACTTTTTTTTTTTTTTTTTACATGTCCACACAAGACGGGGGATGAGGGATTCGAACTAGTGACATTCGCTTCATAAGGCGTGGTCTCCAATCGATTAAGCTACCCATTGGGGACAAATAGCATTACTTTTAAAAGAAAACAGAATCTCCCCTCCCAACGAACAAAGATATTCTCCATTTTAAATAAAAATGGACACGATCATGATTAATTGAATTATGATCATCTTTAGTTCATTTAAATTGAATAATATCTAATTAGTTATATTGAATATGTATTTTAGATAAAAATACTTTTCCAATATAACTAACCGAATATTATCTCGTTCAAATGAAATATCGACTTTACATAGATATGCTTACTTTAAAATTGGACAAGAATCATTGATCTTCGAAATTTGTAGTTTCGCAAATTACAAAATTTATGCTGTTTTTAAGTATTAAACGACTTGAAAAATGCTACATATTTAAAAATGAACGCTACATATTTAAAAACGAACGTGCTATCAAGACATTCAAAATAAATTTTCCTCATCTTTATTTTTGCATAAATGCTTATATTTTAGAAGACCAAAAAACAATTTTTAATTCAAACATTTTATACAACATAAAAAAGCAAGAACATGATAAAAACATACTTAACGAAAACATGTCACATATTTAATGGTATTTTTTAAGTTGTTTGATGTAAAGAAAAAAAAAAAAAAGTTTATAAATTCTGTAATTCGAATTTCTTTTGAAATTGTTTAAAAAATGATTAACCATTTAAGGTAGGCGGCCTTTCCGACAGTCGGCCGCCATTGGTCAAAGTAGGACGGCCGCCTCCTGTGAAGCAATATTTATATTTTAAGCAAGGGATCCATGGAGTCAATGTTATCTGCCTGGCGGCCACTAATTAAAGAAAGAAAGACTTGAAAACGCTGTCGGATTTGCAACAATGGAAAAGCATTTAATATATTATTCACTCTTTATCAATGGCTAGGAAAAGAGGGGTAATAGGAGCTCTTGATTATATGTATCCATGTTCTTCTCGATTTCTTAAAGCTTATAAATGTGTTTCCAAATACAAAGCAGCACCCAAAACAAATTATTAATTATTAATTAGTATAGGTATTGGTGTAGCGCTTTATGGTTCCACACATAAATTTCACAGATTTAGTGGTAATTTTCTGTTTTGACATGTCTCACAAGAAGAGGAAAAAGAAAAAGAGGGATTTGATTTACCTTAATGAGGTGTAGTCTGCAGCGGATTGAGTTACCCATAAAGACCATTTAATTCTGATTTTGAAAAGTAAAAGAATGAGAGAAAAACCAAGAAATGGTGTATTTACTATTTAGACCTTTTTAAATTTTTACTTTCATGCTTTAGCTTGCCGCAAACTTGACATGGGTAATTTCGTGGGTGGGTTTTTGGGTCAACATTTTTAAGGTTTAGGGTAATAATTATTTTTATCCCATCTTCTTAAATTTTTATTTTTAAATAAAATTAGTAGATATATTATTTTAATGTAATGTAGTAAACATGTTGACGTGACACACAAACAACCCAAAATTAACTATGGACCACGTCTCATGAAGCGGAGAGCACTAGCTTGAATCCTCCATCCTTCTTCCCTTGTGTGAACATGTCAAAAAAAAAAAAAAAAAGCAATATTGACTGAAAAACCTCAAAAGGATATATTTCAAATTCATGACAAATTTAAGCAGTGAAAGTGAAAGTGAAAGTGAAAGTGAAATAATAATAATAATAATTAGGAAAAATTTTAAATTTACGTAGCAATTTATATTTTATGAAAATGAATGAATGTTATGTGGACTTTTATACATACGGTTCCATATTTTAATTGCCGGCATAATTGGTATGATGTCGATTGCCATGTCAATAGACATGTTTAGTTGGGCAGTTAAAAACAGCTCCGTATTCACTATCTACTCGTCTACATGGGTTGTAGGTGGATTTTCAGCTCATAATTTAGATTTTCAGCTCCTAATTCTAGCTTGAATACCATATGGTCCATATTCGCTATTCATACCTATGCAGGCGGATAGCAGAGTATATGAGTATATAAATTTAAAATTAGTTTTGTTTTATAAAAAATAGTTTGTATTAAGTTTATACATATATGCATTTTTTTTTTATATTATAATTCAATCTATAAATATTTGTATTGCTCAATGTTTACAATTCAATTTGTATTTTCATATTACAATTTACAAGTA
>NC_081542.1:42662140-42690030 GCF_901000735.1 Corylus avellana | reverse complement strand
GAATGAGAGTGAAAGACTTGGAGAGAAAAAAGAGAGATAGATGTGGAGAGAGAGGAAAAAAAGGAGAGAGAGAGATATGAACCGGTTTAAGAGAGAGAGATGTGGAATGAGATTGAATGACTTGGAGAGAAAACGAGAGAGAGAGAGAGAGAGAGAGAGACAAAAAAAAATAGAGATAGAGAGAAATCAAAAATATGAACCGTTCAATTTTTATCTGTTCACTTTTTAAAATAATGAGTTAAAAAATCGGTTTAGTCTTTAAAAAAATTGATCTTTCAATCAAAATTTAATGCAATCAAATAAATCATCTATCTTATTTCAATACAAATAAAACCTATATAATTCCGAATATTAAAAAAAAAAAAAGAAGCAAAATAATATTGCTTTCAAAAGTAGAGAAAAAAAAAAAAAAACTTAAAAATATGCTTGAAAATCCGAGTAAATTACACCAAAAAAAAAAAATCCATAAACACTCAAATGAATTAAAACATAAGACCTTTAATTTTAGTTTAATTTATATAAATTAGAATATGTTAAAACATTGTTGGTCTGAAAAATAAAAAATAAAAAAAATAAAAAAAGGTTAAGAAGAATAATTACCTCCAAGTTAAATTTTTAGGCCAATGGATTATGTTTTTGTTAATGTTGGAGAGTGAAGAAAGAGAAAGATAGAGATGGAGAGAAACAAGAGGAGAGATATTAATGTTGGAGAGTGGAGGGATAGAGATTTTTTTTTTGAAATTAAGAGAGATGTTGAATGAGAGTGAAAGACTTGGAGAGAAAAAAGAGAGAGAGGAAAAAAAAGGAGAGAGAGAGAGAGATATAAACCGGTTCAAGAGAGAGATGTGGAATGAGAGTGAATGACTTGGAGAAAAAAAGAAAAAGAGAGAGAGAGACGTTGAGAGAGAGGAAAAAAAAGAGAGATAGAGAGAACAAAAATATGAACCGTTCAATTTTTAACTGTTCACTATTTAAAATAATGAGTTAAAAAATCAGTTTAGTCTTAAAAAAAAAATTAGTTCACGCCACATGTCGCGATTTGATGGCACTTCAAAAGAAGGCTTCGGCTATTATATATGATATATGATATGATTTGATTTGTAGTATTTGTTTCCTTATTTGATTTGGACATTGATAATATTTAATTTATTAAATAATTTATATATAAAAAACTCTTAAAATATAATTAAATGTCATTAATTACGCTAATTTAATGACTGGTTTTTTAAGTAAGAACCGGTTCACTCTTAAAATACCGGTTCACAAATTATGTCTTAAAAAACCGGTTTTGGCATTAAAAGCATTAAAATAAAAAGGGGAGAAAGAGAAAGATAGAGATGTATTTGAGGAAAACTTGACCCCATAAAAGAAAAGGAGGACAAAAGGAAAAAATAGCATACCCGCAGTGCACACTCATTGACCCTCTTATATCATAAGAATCACTCCTCTGCTTCAAAGTGGGGTATCCACCAAAGTCCGAACCTCCAAATTCTCCATCTCTAGCTAAATTTTCCTCATAAATATACGTTAAGTTTTTAAGAAGTGGGGAATCAGAGGGGACCTTTGGCATTAAGGCAATGGCTTCTTCCACAGGAAGGTAACATACTGGACAAGCTGAAATATAAACAAGCAAAAAACTCAGCAAAATCATTAACATCACAGTAATAATAAGGTACATCATTGTGCACATACATCCTTGCCATCTTGGAACGTGTGAAGAACTAACTACATTTATGTGGAAATGTTGGGCAGTGATTGCTAAAATTTTCACCCAAAAACAAAAAGATAAGGTATGCCTAAAGTTTTAAAAAGAAAATGTAGAACTTACGCCTTGGTCCGGTTCTTTTTCTATCCGCTGGTGGGGGAGGCAGCGTAAAAACATTACATGGATGCCCTGGAGGAAGCGTGTAGCCCAGAAAAACAGCAGGAGGAGGAGGAGGCAAGGTCAAATCTTGAACCACTCCCACTAGATTCGGCGAAGAAAGAGCGTCCCTTTCCACAGGGTTGTTCGAAGGTATGCTCTCGTTTACACCAATAGTTTGGACAGTCTCACTTTCTTGTCCATCTTCACCTAAAGATGCGCCAAAATGCATATATTATTTCCTCACACAAACTAAATCAAAATGGCAGACACTGACTGCCAAAAACAAGGATATCACAGAAAACAGCTTCTGCAAAGGCGGCATTTGGGTAGAGGCATATGAAAGCGGATTAAATTGAGCCAAATACAAGGAACAGATACAAAGAGCTCATGTCCATCAGGTAAATATCTGCATCCTTGATTTTAACAATAAACTCAACATTGGAACTTCAACCACCAAACCCAGTATAGTCTATAAAAGAAGAAGAGAAATGAATGACTTGTACAAATAAAAACCCAATATTACTACAAATCCAAATCACTAATTATTTTAATTACCATAAGCATCTCAGTAAAGGAATGATAAGCCACAAATCTCTCTGCATATTATTGAACTTGGAATTTAAAGGGTTCATTAATAAGCAAGTAAATGCTAGAACCAACTCTTTCTTCCTAAAAGTTGTTTCTATCTAGTCATATCCAAAAATTGATAGTGAGACCGACTTTATAATGTGCTTTCCACACTTGCAAGCATGCATCATTTCATATATATCAACATGTTTTGTAATATATGGGGGATTATATACTTTGCATTACATATTTATTGCACCTTTTAAATAAAAATTTGATTACGATTAATGTGACAGTATTATATGAATTGTTAGGTCAGTTTGTAAATTTATGCGGTATTTATTATGTAAATTTTTAAATAATTTAATTTGATTGTAGCTAACGTGACAGTTCTACATGAGCTGTCATGCTAGTTTTATAAAGAATTGTAATAATTAAAAAGTTGTAATATCATAAGCATTTTTTTCATTAATTAAAACAAGGGATGAAAACATAAACACTACATGCTAACGAAGACTAGCGGTCGATGAAGCTACCATGCAAGCGAAAGCATTAAAGAGGGGTCTTAAGTGGGTTGGATGTCTCGGATTAGGCTGTAAATTGAAATTATTAAATGTCAAACTTGAACTTTTAGCGTTGTTATTGAGTAATGATAAAAACCATGCTTTTATCCCATAACACTATCTTACCCTGACCCTGCTAATATGGTAGTATCGATCTGTCCTTATTTTAAATTTTTTTTTTTTTCTTTCTATAAGGGCTAATTGGCATTACCGTTTTTGCTGTTAGTAAAATGAAATAATACTGGGATAAAAGTGTAGGTTCTAACATTTTTTGTTGTCTATTAATAAGATAGATGATAATTGAGTTAGCTGCTTAATGGTAGATAAAAGCGATATCCAGAATAAGTGAAGTGTTGGAAAGCAACAAGAATTATAGAGAGATAGACATGAATCCAATTGAAATAGACATACTATTTGTCTTTAACACTTGAGAGGAACATATGGCATCTTTTACACTAAGAAGAAGAGTGTCATAAAATAATTAGCTTGCCTTGTGTTTATATTTGATGGAAAGTCTATGCTAGACAATGGCACCACCACCGCCCTCCATCTTGTCAGATAATGAAACGTTTCAATCCAAGTTTCTTGTTTTAATTATATGACAGCTTGAAATTTTATGATTAATCAATATTTTTGTTGAATTTTATGTTTATTTGTTATTTTCATTCCCCATGTCAGCAATTAAATGAAAAAAGGGCAGCATTAGATGCAATAGTAAGGACCATAAGGCCGTCCTCTATTCTATGATCATGACAATCTTTTCCATGGTTTTTTTTCACGATCAAAATCATGAGCACCATGCCAAAATTGCTTGAAAATGTTTAATATATTGCTTAAAATGTCAATGTCCAAGACCACGACTCTATTGTCTAGTAGGTTGCTCGAAGGCTTTGCTAAAATTTAGACTTGGTTTGTTTCGATATAAATGAGCGATTGAGAAATACAATTGATAACTTCCAACAACCTCTAGCGGAGGTCCCTCAAGCTCTGGCGTGGTTCTAAATTTTTAAAAATTAGGCCATTGGGATAATTATTTGGTAAGTTCATGGAGCTTGTAGTTTTACCAAATTGACCTTGGGATAAACTATTATTGTAAAATAATTCATGTCCTTTAAGTGTTTGATTCACTTTACAGTGACTTATGACTCAATTTATTATAATGTTAAATATTACACTAATATTCCACTCACAATAATACTGAGCTCACATGACCGTACCCATCAGCCTTTATTTAAAAATAAAATATAAATCAAAGACTAATGAGCAGAGCCATATCCTTCAATGAGATGATGGCGTAATATTAAGTAGCATTACTTTTTTTTTTTTTTTTTACATGTCCACACAAGACGGGGGATGAGGGATTCGAACTAGTGACATTCGCTTCATAAGGCGTGGTCTCCAATCGATTAAGCTACCCATTGGGGACAAATAGCATTACTTTTAAAAGAAAACAGAATCTCCCCTCCCAACGAACAAAGATATTCTCCATTTTAAATAAAAATGGACACGATCATGATTAATTGAATTATGATCATCTTTAGTTCATTTAAATTGAATAATATCTAATTAGTTATATTGAATATGTATTTTAGATAAAAATACTTTTCCAATATAACTAACCGAATATTATCTCGTTCAAATGAAATATCGACTTTACATAGATATGCTTACTTTAAAATTGGACAAGAATCATTGATCTTCGAAATTTGTAGTTTCGCAAATTACAAAATTTATGCTGTTTTTAAGTATTAAACGACTTGAAAAATGCTACATATTTAAAAATGAACGCTACATATTTAAAAACGAACGTGCTATCAAGACATTCAAAATAAATTTTCCTCATCTTTATTTTTGCATAAATGCTTATATTTTAGAAGACCAAAAAACAATTTTTAATTCAAACATTTTATACAACATAAAAAAGCAAGAACATGATAAAAACATACTTAACGAAAACATGTCACATATTTAATGGTATTTTTTAAGTTGTTTGATGTAAAGAAAAAAAAAAAAAAGTTTATAAATTCTGTAATTCGAATTTCTTTTGAAATTGTTTAAAAAATGATTAACCATTTAAGGTAGGCGGCCTTTCCGACAGTCGGCCGCCATTGGTCAAAGTAGGACGGCCGCCTCCTGTGAAGCAATATTTATATTTTAAGCAAGGGATCCATGGAGTCAATGTTATCTGCCTGGCGGCCACTAATTAAAGAAAGAAAGACTTGAAAACGCTGTCGGATTTGCAACAATGGAAAAGCATTTAATATATTATTCACTCTTTATCAATGGCTAGGAAAAGAGGGGTAATAGGAGCTCTTGATTATATGTATCCATGTTCTTCTCGATTTCTTAAAGCTTATAAATGTGTTTCCAAATACAAAGCAGCACCCAAAACAAATTATTAATTATTAATTAGTATAGGTATTGGTGTAGCGCTTTATGGTTCCACACATAAATTTCACAGATTTAGTGGTAATTTTCTGTTTTGACATGTCTCACAAGAAGAGGAAAAAGAAAAAGAGGGATTTGATTTACCTTAATGAGGTGTAGTCTGCAGCGGATTGAGTTACCCATAAAGACCATTTAATTCTGATTTTGAAAAGTAAAAGAATGAGAGAAAAACCAAGAAATGGTGTATTTACTATTTAGACCTTTTTAAATTTTTACTTTCATGCTTTAGCTTGCCGCAAACTTGACATGGGTAATTTCGTGGGTGGGTTTTTGGGTCAACATTTTTAAGGTTTAGGGTAATAATTATTTTTATCCCATCTTCTTAAATTTTTATTTTTAAATAAAATTAGTAGATATATTATTTTAATGTAATGTAGTAAACATGTTGACGTGACACACAAACAACCCAAAATTAACTATGGACCACGTCTCATGAAGCGGAGAGCACTAGCTTGAATCCTCCATCCTTCTTCCCTTGTGTGAACATGTCAAAAAAAAAAAAAAAAAGCAATATTGACTGAAAAACCTCAAAAGGATATATTTCAAATTCATGACAAATTTAAGCAGTGAAAGTGAAAGTGAAAGTGAAAGTGAAATAATAATAATAATAATTAGGAAAAATTTTAAATTTACGTAGCAATTTATATTTTATGAAAATGAATGAATGTTATGTGGACTTTTATACATACGGTTCCATATTTTAATTGCCGGCATAATTGGTATGATGTCGATTGCCATGTCAATAGACATGTTTAGTTGGGCAGTTAAAAACAGCTCCGTATTCACTATCTACTCGTCTACATGGGTTGTAGGTGGATTTTCAGCTCATAATTTAGATTTTCAGCTCCTAATTCTAGCTTGAATACCATATGGTCCATATTCGCTATTCATACCTATGCAGGCGGATAGCAGAGTATATGAGTATATAAATTTAAAATTAGTTTTGTTTTATAAAAAATAGTTTGTATTAAGTTTATACATATATGCATTTTTTTTTTATATTATAATTCAATCTATAAATATTTGTATTGCTCAATGTTTACAATTCAATTTGTATTTTCATATTACAATTTACAAGTATTTAAGAGGGAATGGTTTTGATTAACTTAATCAAAACCAGAGTATTTGTATAATATTTATAGTTGAGTTACAAAGAGTTGATATTGATCCACAATACATTTAAAATGTGTAAGGTTTATATGAACTAACAAAAGATAAAGATAAATAATAAATTAGTCTTTTTATCCTTCTTCAAATCTTGAAATCTCTTCTTCTGGTTTATCTGATATGCATGAGAGAGATGCATGTGTACAATTAAGTCAACTTGTATGAGATCAGAGAGTCTCATGCTTGATCATAACTGTGATGCAGAGATGGAGTCTTTGCTGTCTAAAGGTGATGTGGAAGTCTTCTCTAAAGGTGAGTCACTAACAATAAAAGGCTTTAATAAAAAAGGCCATACAAATTAAGTTCATCATAAAAAGAAAAAAAAAAAAAAACAAAAACAAAAACAAAAACAAAAAAAAAGCCTAAAAGAAGCTCGAAAGAGTCCAAAATACAAATTAAGCAAATGTCATGAGCGGTGAGTTCAAAAACAACGTCTGCACGTGTGCGGTTATGGGCAGATTCCACAAAGTGCAGATGCGAAATAAGAGTATTTATCCACCTATATAATGAGATTTACACCCCTACATGTTAAATGGTTGACGTGGAAAGTGTTAGATGGACTAACATGTTAATTTACAAGTGATTTGTAGTAAAAGCAAATGTAGGAAGTCAATTGCTTATATCTTCTGCATTTCTGGCAAATTTTCCTTTTCACTGTGGTACTTTTGGACTTTGGCATTATCTTCCTTTTTGAGTACAGGGATAATTTTTTTGTTTTAAAGCACCCTTATACAAATTACTAGAAGTAAATTAATGATGTCATACTCCTTGTTAATAATGTCTTGTTAATAATGTCTCTGAAGTCTTATGTTTGGGATTTTGTTGTTGAGAATAATATTTGGTTGAGAAGTCTGGTCTGACGAGCAAGTTTGGTGTATTTCTGAGTTTGGTTGAAATCTGGCTGGGAAATCTCTTTCATCTTGACATGTCTAAATGTATTACATTGTGTTATGGGTGTTGGCTTGGGTAACATTTTAAGAGGGGTCATTTTCATTCTTAATCCAAAAGGTAGAGAGAATAGAAAACTAGTCGAAAATGCTTCCAAACATGAGGTTGGAAGCGGCCCATCTAACTACACAATGTGCACAATAAAATACACTACAAATATGGCAAATAACAAAGAAAACCGAAAAGACAAGATTTCAGTCTTGAGATGTTAGCACATCATGTGAAGTTTGGGCAGCATGATAATTTATCATTAGAAAATCTAACAACCACAACTGCGACTTATAAGTCTTTCTTAACCGCAACAACAAAGCATTGCAGCGAAACAAGCATCAAAGGAGATTGAAATTGAGCTAAAAACAAAGTCTCCACCCAATAATATTAATACAACACAAGAGCACGAACACTAAGAACCTGTTTAGAATTGCATTTGAGAAATAGAGCTTTTAAGTTAAAAACCGCTTTCTGGCAAAAACTTCAGTTAAAAGTGCATTTTGGTCATTTTTAGGCTTTTGAAACCCTTAAAAACGTTTTTAATTTTTTTTTTTTTATCAAATGAGTACCTTTTTTTTTTTTTTTTTTTTAAACAAACTTTTTAAGTATTAAACGCACTTTTAAACCCTTCAACGGCAGTCCCATGCGCTCTCTAAATCTAAAGCCTACACAAAACAACAGAAGAATAAAAGCAATAACAAAAGAACAACAAAACACCCAGATCTCTTTTTTGTGTGCTATCTTTGTATTTCTGACAAGCTTTTTGCAGCACAAATCTCTCCAGCTAGGTGGGTTTTTTTTTTATTACAAATCTTTACTTTTTTGAAGCAATAATCTCCTAATTTATAAATTGATAATTTAACCTGATATCATAAAAGACATCCATGTCACCATCCTTCTTCTAGTTTCTAGGATGCTCCTTGAAGGGAATTTCATTCAATACACGTGATGCTTCTAAGCATTTTTCAACGACTCTCCGACTGCCACGTTGGACTCCTGAATTGTCACACCTGTCCCCTTCGTCTTCCCATACACGCTAGGTGTCTTCCTTAGCACGCAAGCTTCAAGTCTTTCAGGTGCCTTTCTTTCGCCGGCATTTGTTTGGATGTTTTCTCAGTTGTTTGTTTGTAGTGGGGAGGGTACTTGGAAAGCGTTCTTGCCCCTTCCGTGCTTGACTTTTGTTTCAGTAATCGCTTTCAACGGTCCAAATAAATCAACTCATTTTTTACTTATTTTTTTTACTATTTATTTGTATTCATAGCTCTGAAAATTTGACCGTTGGATCATAGAAATGATGACATTGCTCCATCTTTTTTTTTTTTTGAACAGAACCTTATATTTACCCGCCACGTGATTGCATGAAGTATTCAACCATGAAGTATGAACGAGTGATGGCGGTTTAAGATTGCATGTGGTTGCCATCTCTTTCAAAATTTTGCCCTCATCTTGTTTACTGCTCTTTTGAAGACCATTTCTCTGCAAAAGTATTTTCTTTTTATTTTTTATTTTTATCATGGAGAATGCAGATTGGCTAAAAACAATCAGGAAATGCTTGAATATATTTATAGAGTCAAGCAACCAGTTCAAATTCTTCTTCCATTTGATAAATCTTCTATGAAAATGTTGAAAGATAGCCACCCGGCTACCTGCCATGTGACGAAAAAAAAATCAAACCCAATTAATATCTAATAAAAGTTGACTAAGAAAGTGCAATAACTCCTCATCAGCAGGCTCATCTCTCTTCCATTCATTCTCTGTTTCGTTTTTCTTAGCTATTCCCCATGAAGAAGAATAAACACCAACAGCCTCTCCTGCTGTGCTTTCTGCTGCCCGTTTTCCTCTTCTTCCAATCCATATCGGCTGTTGATTTCGTTTTCAATGGCTTCAACTCCTCCGATATGTTACTCTATGGCCTGGCCACCGTTGAATCTCGTGTTCTAACGCTCACGAACAACACAAATTTCTCAATCGGTCGTGCTCTTTACCCAGAAAAGATCCAGGCAAGAAATCCAAATTCTTCTTATGTGTATCCTTTCTCAACTTCTTTCATCTTCTCGATGATTCCTTACAAGAATATTCCTCCTGGGCATGGCATAGTTTTCATTTTTGTGCCCGTTACTGAAATCGAAGGCGCGACGTCAGCTCAATATCAAGGCCTTTTCAACTTGACCAGCAACGGGAATGCCAATGACCATGTCTTCGGTGTCGAGTTTGATGTGTTTAAGAACGAAGAATTCGATGACATAAGCGCCAACCATGTTGGAATCGACGTGAACTCCCTCACATCAAATGCCTCACACGATGCCGGGTACTGGCCCGACGACCAAAGAAGCGACAACAACAGCAAGGCTGATGATGAGAAGTCATTCAAGGAATTGAAGCTGAATAGTGGTGAAAATTACCAAGTTTGGATTGACTATTCAGATTCTTTGATTAATGTTACTATGGCTCCGGCAGGCATGAAAAGGCCTCGGAAGCCTTTGTTGAATGTTTCTCTTAATCTTTCTGAGGTTTTTGAGGATAAAATGTATGTTGGCTTTACTAGTGCTACCGGAATGTTAATTCAAAGTCACAAGATTTTGGCTTGGAGCTTTAGTAATTCAAACTTTTCGTTAAGCGAAAATTTGGTTACCACCGGTCTGCCATCGTTTATTCTTCCAAAGGGTTCAATATTTCGATCGAAAGGGTTTATTGCAGGAATCACAGTGGGAGGTTTCTTCGTTGTTGGTCTTTGTGCTCTGTTTGCTCTGTTTTTGATCAAGAGGAAGCGAAGGAGAGCTAGGGAGAGAGAGGAAATGGAAGAATGGGAATTGGAGTATTGGCCGCACAGAATGTCTTATCAAGAAATCGATGTGGCCACCAGAGAATTCTCAGAAGAAAATGCGATTGGAAGTGGAGGGAATGGGACGGTCTATAAAGGTGTTTTAGCAGGAGGGGCAGAGATTGCAGTGAAATGCATTTCGCATGAAAATGATGGGGTGAGAGAGTTTTTGGCTGAAATTTCAAGCCTTGGAAGATTGAAGCATAGAAGTTTGGTGGGGTTGAGAGGGTGGTGCAAGAGAGACATGGGGAACTTCTTTTTGGTTTATGACTATATGGAAAATGGGAGTTTGGACAAGTGGGTGTTTGAATGTGATGACAGGAAGATGTTGAGCTGTGAAGACAGAATAAGGATTTTGAAAGATGTGGCTTCAGCAGTCTTGTACTTACATGAGGGGTGGGAAGCAAAAGTCCTACATAGGGACATTAAAGCCAGCAATGTGTTACTTGACAAGGACATGAACGGAAGGCTAGGGGATTTCGGATTAGCCCGAATGCACGACCATGGTCAAGTGCCTAACACGACTAGGGTGGTCGGGACCATCGGATATTTGGCACCTGAAGTGGTTAGTAGTGGGCGGGCATCGGCTCAAACTGATGTGTTCGGATTTGGTGTCTTGATTTTAGAAGTCATGTGTGGGAGGAGGCCTATAGAGGAAGGGAAGCCACCTTTGGTAGATTGGGCATGGCTATTGATGGGACAAGGGCAATTAATGAATGCCCTTGATGAGAGATTGAAGGGACGAGGCGAGTTTGATGAGGAAGAAGTGGACAGGGTGCTTCACTTGGGCTTGTTGTGTGCTTACCCTGACCCAAGTTCCCGCCCAACAATGAGACAAGTAGTGAAAGTGTTGGAGGGGAACAAAGAGGTGGAGGAAGAGGTTGAAAGTGAGGATATGAATGCATATTTGCTCCAAAGAATGAAATCCATGGGTAGGTGGTCTGAGATTCCACAAAATTTTGGGTCTTCATCACACCCAATATTTGAAGATATTCGCCAGTTCAAGTCTTCATCCATGTCTTTCTCTTGGTCCAATACTATGGCGGAGGGCAGATGAATCTGTCATCTCAGAAGCAACGGAAGATTTCCTCAAAAATGCTTGGGGATTGACTTCCAAACGTTGGCAAATATTCATTTGGTAAGTTGCGGCATGCTTTATCACTCCAACCAAGAAGACGGCATGGATCGAGACATGAACATGGTGTCCATTTGAACAAAATATTGAGGGAATAGTTTTGATTAGCTTATACCAAAACTCAAAACCTTTCCATTCGATTATATAGAGGAGTTTGTATCCATTTATACTTTGTAGTGTTAACTGTACTATTGAATTTACAGGTAAGAAATGATATAGACGCTAAAATGTGAGTGCATGTGTGATTTTTATGTCTTATAAAGAAAAATAGTCGTTAATATAACTAAGTGAACTAAAGCATATTAGCATATTCTCTTCCTAACAATTAATATCGGAGCTATTAATAGGCATATTTAGATTAATTAGGTTTGTTTTCTTTCCCTGCAAAAAGAAAGAAGAATAAAGTGATCCTACACTATTCATTTTGGGATGCTGCAATTGACTCTGGTTTTGAGCACCAGTTGCATGCTTGAATACCAATGACATTTCTTGAAATGCAGGTTCTTTTTGTGGTTATTTTCATTCACTTGCATTTGATTAAAGGTTATTTTATTAGTTAGAATTGGATCAATTCCCTCCTCTTAACATTAGTGGTTGAAGGACTTGAATTGTTTGTGGTCCATTTGAAGAATTTGAAGAATCGAACTGAGAGTAGGAACAAATCCAATGTTAGAGAAATAAGATGTCTGTTCCCTATAATTGAGTCATATGTAACATGTTTGGCACATGCTTGATATACTTACCTTGGTGCTGGTTTGGTCTTCCATGTATATCTTCAACTGTCTCACTGTTTAAGGCCTGATAGTCAATAAAAAACCTCCAATTTCCATATGCTTTCCTCACTAACAGCAACGAAGAAGAAAAAGGGGCTTTGACAGGGTTTTATGATTCCAGTCTGCAACATTTCCCTTACCAACTTCTCTATCTCTTCCTTCTGGAAAAAAGGGATAACTATGGGGTCTAATTGTGATGATTCTGTGATCATGGTTCCTATGAGGTTGAAGGCTTTTAGGCTTTGCAAATTTTCTTAGTAGATAGTCCATTTGGGGATTTGGGTCTTGGTCTAGGGAAGATTTAGGGCCCGTTTAGTTTACGGAATAGGTCCTTGAAATGGAATGACTATTCTCATGGAATAGACCCCAATGGATGGCCAGCCACCTACAATAGGCCCTGGGGGTGACGCTGCCACCCCCGGAGGGCCTCGTAATGGACCATCGAAGCCTCTTGGGTGGCGCGGCCACCTTAGGGCCTTCGCCACCCCCGGTGAGAATCTGAGGTGGCCTAGCCACCCCGATGGCCCACGCCACCCCGGAATCTCACCGAGGTGGCCAAGGCCACCCCCGATAGCCCTGGGGTGGCCGGCCACCACACGTTGAACAATTTTTTTTTTTTTTTTTTTTTAATTTGAGATTTGAAAAAATTAGAAATCAAATGGGCTTTTAGTAATTTTATTTCAATTTTAATTATGAAATATGTGCTGCTACCAAACTAGAGAATTGAAATAATTATTCTATTTCAACATTTTTCATTCTCAGTAATAACTATTCCCTTTCTTAATGGAATACGCATTCTGCAAACCAAACGAGCCCTAGTGAAAGTCATTATCAGCAGAGAAATCCCTTTAAAAGGTGTCATTCCTAAAAGCTATCTCCTTTCTCCTCCTACTAGAAACTACATAGTGAGCTGCAAGAAATCCTAAAGAATGAATCCTAATGTTGTCATACACTCTATGCCTAAGACCACATCACATCCCCCCAAAGGAAAAATCAACAAATCTGAGTGCATGCTACCAATGTTCTTGCATGCATATGGAAACTACTTTGCAAGAACCTTCACTCTGTAGCTTGCCTCCATTTGCTACCATGATTGTGAGTTGGGCCCTTGTGACCACAGCATGATCCAAGCAATTATGAGTGGATCTTGAATCTATCAAGATAACCACCCAATAATAACGAATTAGAGAATGAATGCAGATAAACTACTAGAATTGATAATAATTACAACGATTAGAAGGTTGTTGGAGAAGCCCATTATTCTCCTAACAAGTAAAAGAACAAAACAATTCAACAACTTCTCAGAACTAAAGTGACGTTAAAATACAAGCTATGCTTAACTCTTGGCCCATTAAACATTATCTATTCCACTCCTTCCATTCTTGCAACTGCAGATGAGTCAAGTCCAAATGAGCCCACGTTGGCTTTATCCTTCTTGTTTCTAGAATGCTCCTTAAGCAACTGTCTTTATTCATTGAATGTTGTTTAGTCAGTGTTCCTTAAATTGCTAGTGAATGGGGATAGAGATGGTAATTCGCGTTCGCGTACTGAGGCATGTGTTGTTAAGTGATTAAATTTATTTTTTCTTATCAATTTAAACTTTTAGTATAATTGATAATTTAACATGGTATTATAGCCAAAGGTCTGAGATTGAACTTTGACTCCATCAATTCACTCCCCATTTAAATTAAATATTTCATGTGTTGGGTTTCACCTATTAAAAGCAATGATTAAGTGGTTAAATTTATCTCTTCCTATTAGCTTAAGTTTTTGGAAAAACTAGAAATTTAACATGCGTATAAGTGTTGGGGTTATCTCACATCGGTTGTGCAAGGGCTGAGAGTCATCTTATAAGTGTGAAGGAAAACCTCATCTCTTGAGCTAGCTTTTGGAGTTGAGAGAGGTCTAAGACCATCCAACATTGGTATGTGTTGGTATCAGAGCTCAGGTTCAATCAACAAGTCTCGGTCCATTCGTCCACAGAAGAAACAGGTTATTTCTACTCTGACCCACGCTTGATGTGTGAGGGAGAGATTGTTGAGGTTATCTCACATCGGTTGTGGAAGGAGTTGATGGTCATCTTATAAGTATAAGGAAAAACATTCATCTCTTGAGATAGTTTTTGGGGTCGAGAGATTCCCAAACCACCCAACAATAAGACTATATTGCTCAACCTTTGCGTAACTTATTTAATTAAAATCGCGTAAAAAATTGTCATCTTTCAAACACGTGATGCTTTTTTAAGGCATTTACAACGACTCTTCGACTACCACGTTGAACTCTTGGACCGTCGCTCCTGTCCCCTTCGTCTTTCTAAACACGCAAGGCTTCAAGTCGTTGGGCATCGCTGATATTCGCAAAATGTGGCGCCAGTACGAGGTCAAAGATGGACGGTCTTGATCTCAAAACAAAATTTGACCGTTGGATCATATAAACGATGACATTGCTCCATATTAGCCACACGAGAGGGAGGAAATTAAATTTTTTTTAACATAGCCTTATCTCTTTACCCACCACAATGAATGAGTGATGGCTACCCTTTTCCTTGCCTTCTCTTTCAAATTATGCCCTACTCTTTCAAATTATGCCCTCATCCTCTTCGGACTTCTAGCTAGTTCTGTGTGTGAAGTCAAATTTATCTTGGAGAGTTACAAAGACTTTCATTGGCTCTTCTGTAGCCCTTCTTTGACTCTTCTAGACGCTAAACTCCAACAAACCTTTCCCAGATCGAGTAAGATGCCAGTTCTCATTCTTTTCCCATGCCTATCTGGGTGCCGTTCTTTTTTTTGTTTTGTTTTTCGTTTTTCATTCACTTCACTTGATAAATCTTCTACGAAAATGTAGATAGATAACAACCCAATGAATATCTGAAAGTTGACCAAGCAATTAGTTCATTATTAACTCCTCATCCAACATTTCCTTTTCTTTTCCCAGATTCACCTGCTCATCTCTGTTCCATTCATTCTCTGTTTTACTTTTCTAGCGATCACCCCCCATGAAGAAGCATAAACACCAACAGCCTCTCCGACTCTGCTTTCTGCTGCCCGTTTTCCTCTTCTTTCAATCCATATCGGCTGTTGATTTCGTCTTCAATGGCTTCAACTCCTCCGATATGTTGCTCTATGGCCTGGCCGGCGTTGAATCTCGTATTCTAACGCTCACTAACAGAACATACTACTCAATCGGTCGTGCTCTTTACCCAGAAAAGATCCCCGCTAAAAACCCAAACTCTTCTTATGTGTATCCTTTCTCAACTTCTTTCATCTTCTCGATGGTTCCTTACACGAAAACTCCTCCTGCTGGGTATGGCATAGTTTTCATTTTTGTGCCCGTTAAGGGCATCGAAGGCGCGGACCCAGCTCATTATCTAGGCCTTCTCAGCTTCACCAACAATGGGAATCCCGATAACCATGTCTTCGGTGTCGAGTTTGATGTGTTTAAGAACGAAGAATTTGATGACATAAGCGCCAACCATGTTGGAATCGACATGAACTCCCTCAAATCAAATGCATCACACAATACCGGGTACTGGCCCGACAACAGCAGCAATGCTGATGATGAGAAGTCGTTCAAGGAATTGAAGCTGAATAGCGGTGAAAATTACCAAGTTTGGATTGACTATTCAGATTCTTTGATTAATGTTACTGTGGCTCTGGCAGGCATGAAAAGACCTGGGAAGCCTTTGTTCAATGTTTCTCTTGATCTTTCTGAGGTTTTTGAGGATGAAATGTATGTTGGCTTTACTAGTAGTACCGGACAGTTAGTTGAAAGCCACAAGATTTTGGCTTGGAGCTTTAGTAATTCCAACTTTTCGATAAGCGAAGAGTTGGTTACCACAGGTTTGCCATCGTTTGTTCTTCCAAAGGATTCAATATTTCGATCCAAAGGGTTTATTGCAGGAATCACAGTGGGAGGTTTCTGCGGTGTCTGTCTTTGTGCTCTGTTTGCTCTGTTTTTGATCAAGAGGAAGCGAAGGGGAGTTAGGGAGAGAGAGGAAATGGAAGAATGGGAATTGGAGTATTGGCCACACAGAATGACTTACATAGAAATTGAGGAGGCCACAAGAGATTTCTCAGAAGAAAATGTGATCGGAACCGGAGGGAATGGGAAGGTCTATAAGGGTGTTTTAGCAGGAGGGGCAGAGATTGCAGTGAAATGCATTTCGCATGAAAATGATGGGGTGAGAGAGTTTTTGGCTGAAATTTCAAGCCTTGGAAGATTGAAGCATAGAAGTTTGGTGGGGTTGAGAGGGTGGTGCAAGAGAGACAAGGGAAACTTCTTTTTGGTTTATGAGTATATGGAAAATGGGAGTTTGGACAAATGGGTGTTTGAATGTGATGACAGGAAGATGTTGAGCTGTGAAGACAGGATAAGGATTTTGAAAGATGTAGCTTTTGCAGTCTTGTACTTACATGAGGGGTGGGAAGCCAAAGTCCTTCATAGGGACATTAAGGCCAGCAATGTGTTACTTGACAAGGATATGAATGGAAGGCTAGGGGATTTCGGATTAGCCCGAATGCACGGCCATGGACAAGTGCCTAACACGACAAGGGTGGTCGGGACCGTTGGATATTTGGCGCCGGAAGTGATTAGGAGCGGACGGGCATCGGCTCAAACCGATGTGTTTGGATTTGGTGTCTTGATTTTAGAAGTCATGTGTGGGAGGAGGCCTATCGAGGTAGGGAAGCCAGCTTTGGTAGATTGGGCATGGCACTTGATGGGACAAGGGCAATTATTGAATGCTCTTGATGAGAGATTGAAGGCTAGAGGCGAGTTTGATGAGGAAGAAGTGGGCAGGGTGCTTCACTTGGGCTTGTTGTGTGCTTACCCTGACCCAAGTTCCCGGCCAACCATGAGGCAAGTAGTAAAAGTGTTGGAGGGGAATAATGAGGTGTTGGACGAGGTTGAAAGTGAGGATATGGATGTATACTTGCTCCGAAAAATGAAACCTATGGGTAGGTGGTCTGAGATTCCACGAGATTTTGGGTCTTCATCACACCCAACATTTGAAGATATTCGGCAGTCCCACTCTTCATCCATGTCTTTCTCTTGGTCCAATTCTATGGCGGAGG
Source organism: Corylus avellana (assembly GCF_901000735.1). Taxonomy (NCBI): domain Eukaryota; kingdom Viridiplantae; phylum Streptophyta; class Magnoliopsida; order Fagales; family Betulaceae; genus Corylus; species Corylus avellana. The sequence continues at coordinate 42,672,681 of NC_081542.1, read as the reverse complement.
GGAGGTGAAGCTGGATCATGAATGGAGAACTGAGGGTCATTTTTTCTATCAGCTCAGATGCAAAGGAAATTTGCTCAAAAATACTTGAGGATTGTCTTCCAAACGTTGGCAAATAGTCTAAAACCTTTTGGATTTACTGTACTCAGGGAAAAAGAAAAATATTCATTTGGTGAATATTGAGAGAATAGTTTTGGTTAGCTTCCCTAAATAGTCAAAACCTTTCCATTCATTTATATAGAGGTGTTTGTTTTATACTTTGTAATGTTAATTGTATGGTTTGAATTTACATATAAGAATATATACTATTATGAGTGTTGTATCCCATAATTGAGAAAGTATAAAGAAAAAAGGTAGTAAATATACTTAAGTGGACCCAAAAAAATTGTTGCCGAATTATCATAGTAAATTCATAATTTCTTTGATATTGAATCCACAACTTGACGCTTTGTGATAAAATTCTTTAACCATTTCGCTTATGAAGTCGCTTCAAAGCATGATATGAACTCTATATTCTAGCACCATTGAAATTTCGCTGCAAAAGTTTCCCTTTTCATTGTGATGACTGATGGATGGAGACCGAAATTTGTTTTTGTATTTCATTGACAAACAATGGAAAATTATAAATTGTTATCATTGATTTCTTCATAAATGGCTTAACTTTAAGGCTCCTTGCTCAAATGGATAAAACTACCAATTACAAGTAAAATAAGCAGAACATGTTCCGGACCTGACGGATTTGATGAACAGAGTAACGCTAAATACTTAACTCTCATCTCACTCTCATACAACTGGATTGATGTAATAGTGGCCCCATCTTATGAACATCATGTTCTTCGGGGCTGCAAATGACTCTGGTTTTGAGCACCAGTTGATGTAAAATCCTACTTACAGCAAACCTATACTCTGGTTTTGAGCAAATAGGAAATTTTTTGGTACATGATAGAGTTACCTTGGTGCTGGCTTGGTCCTCTGTATATAGCTTGCATATGTTCTAATTAGTCTAGAATCAAGTTAGCATATAAAACCCTTTCTTCCCCATAACATGTAAACTGCAGTATGTTGCCTTCTGCTTTGACAGTTGAGGTTTCTAGTTGGGTTCTTAAGATGCTGTACATTTGCTATTTTAAGGAGAGGAAAGATAAAAGAGTTACTGAACATCGTCATTATTCCAAATTGATAAGAAGATGGTATCTGGGTACATTGTTTCAAGCACAAGTTACAAGAAGGCTGAGAAAACAGAGGAAATGAGTGGATGTGAATTTTTCAATCCTTGATGCTGTGGATGATATTTGAATATGGACAATTAACCATAACAAAAAGAATACATAATGGCTTCATTTTGGCTGTTTCTTCTGCGTGTTTGTATATACATGTAAATTGAGAAGAATTGGGAAGAATTGTCTTCCCAAATAAGCCCTTAACTTTTATCTAGGCACCCTCCCCATATTTGACAACGCCACCCATGGCCTAGGAATTTTCCTAATGAAATAATTATTATATTTCTAACTCCTCTATTTTCAGTAAGTAAATATTATCCTTCTTAATGGAATACTCAATTCCAATTAGTCTTAAAACCACGCTGAACTCATGGACTGTCGCATCTGTTCCCTTTGTCTTTCCAAACACACAAGGCGTCTTTCTAGATGTGCAAGGCTTCAAGTCTTTCACACGTGGGCTTACCAGTTGCATTCATTCACCTTCATAATCTAAACACATCCCAATCGTGATGGCTTCTTACGATTACTTGTGGCCACCCTTTTCCTTGTCTTCTGAAGACCATTCCTCTTCCGACTTAAATTATTCTGTGATATCTTGGAGAATGCGTGCAAGTGAGGATTGACTAAAAACAATCAGGAGATTAATTCTGGATTCAGTGGATTGTATTTTGGAGAATATGGCACGCCAATTACCAAGACAAAACCATGCAATTCTGTAGCCCTTCTTTGACTTTTCTAAACTCGATCTCATTCTCTCTCTTCTCAATGCCATTTTTTTCTCCATTCGCTGCAGTTGATAACTCTGCTATGAAAATGTTGATAGATAACAACCCGGCTACCTGCCTTGGGACGAAAGAAATCAAATGCAATGAATATCTACAAGGTGACCAAGAAACTTCAATAACTCCTCATCCAATCCAACACCATCTGCTCATTTCTCTTTCCAGTTTTCTAGCTATCATCCCCCATGGAGGAGCATAAACACCAACAGCCTCTTCTACTATGCTTTCTGCTGCCAGTTTTCCTATTCTTCCAATCCATATCGGCGGTTGATTTCGTCTTCAATGGCTTCAACTCCTCCGATATGTTACTCTATGGCCTGGTCGACGTTGAATCTCATATTCTAACGCTCACTAACAAAACATATTTCTCAATCGGCCGGGCAATTTACCAAGAAAAGATCCCCGCTAAAAACCCAAACTCTTCTTATGTGTATCCTTTCTCAACTTCTTTCATCTTCTCCATGGTTCCTTACAGTAAAACTCCTCTTGTTGGGTATGGCATAGTTTTCATTTTTGTGCCCGTTAAGTGCATCGAAGGCGCGGACCCAGCTCATTATCTAGGCCTTCTCAGCTTCACCAACAATGGGACTCCCAATAACCATGTCTTTGGTGTCGAGTTTGATGTGTTTAAGAACGAAGAATTCGATGACATAAGTGCCAACCATGTTGGAATTGACATGAACTCCCTCAATTCAAATGCATCACACGATACTGGGTACTGGCCCGACAACGGCAGCAATGCTGATGATGAGAAGTCGTTCAAGGAATTGAAGCTGAATAGCGGTGAAAATTACCAAGTTTGGATTGATTATTCAGATTCTTTGATTAATGTTACTGTGGCTCTGGCAGGCATGAAAAGACCTCTGAAGCCTTTGTTGAATGTTTCTATTGATCTTTCTGATGTTTTTGAGGATGAAATGTATGTTGGCTTTACTAGTGGCACCGGACAGTTAGTTGAAAGCCACAAGATTTTGGCTTGGAGCTTTAGTAATTCCAACTTTTCGTTAAGCGAAGAGTTGGTTACCACAGGTTTGCCATCGTTTGTTCTTCCAAAGGGTTCTATATTTCGATCCAAATGGTTTATTGCAGGATTCACAGTGGGAGGTTTCTGCGGTGTATGTCTTTGTGCTCTGTTTGCTCTGTTTTTGATCAAGAGGAAGCGAAAGGGAGTTAGGGAGAGAGAGGAAATGGAAGAATGGGAATTGGAGTATTGGCCACACAGAATGACTTATATAGAACTTGAGGCGGCCACAAGAGATTTCTCAGAAGAAAATGTGATCGGAACCGGAGGGAATGGGAAGGTCTATAAGGGTGTTTTAGCAGGAGGGGCAGAGATTGCAGTGAAATGCATGTCGCATGAAAATGATGGGATGAGAGAATTTTTGGCTGAAATTTCAAGCCTTGGGAGATTGAAGCATAGAAGTTTGGTGGGGTCGAGAGGGTGGTGCAAGAGAGACAAGGGCAACTTCTTGTTGGTTTATGAGTATATGGAAAATGGGAGTTTGGACAAGTGGGTGTTTGAATGTGATGACAGGAAGATGTTAAGCTGTGAAGACAGGATAAGGATTTTAAAAGATGTAGCTTTTGCAGTCTTGTACTTACATGAGGGGTGGGATGCCAAAGTCCTACACAGGGACATTAAGGCTAGCAATGTGTTACTTGACAAGGATATGAATGGAAGGCTAGGGGATTTCAGATTAGCCCGAATGCACGACCATAGTCAAGTGCCTAACACGACTAAGGTGGTCGGGACCGTCGGATATTTGGCGCTGGAAGTGATTAGGAGCGGACGGGCATCGGCTCAAACTGATGTGTTTGGATTTGGTGTCTTAATTTTAGAAGTCGTGTGGGAGGAGGCCTATAGAGGAAGGGAAGCCACCTTTGGTTGATTGGGCATGGCTATTGATGGTACAAGGGCAATTAATGAATGCCGTTGATGAGATTGAAGGCTGGAGGGGAGTTTGATGAAGAAGAGGTGGACAGGGTGCTTCACTTGGGCTTGTTGTGTGCGTACCCTAACCCAAGTTCCAGGCCAACAATGAGACAGGTAGTGAAAGTGTTAGAGGGGAACAATGAGGTGGCGGAGGAGGTTGAAAGTGAGGATACGGATGCATATTTGCTCCGAAAAATGAAATCCATTCCATGAAATTTTGGGTCTTCATCACACCCAACACTTGAAGATACTCGGAAGCCCCACTCTTCATCCATGCTTCTCTCTTGGTCCAAAACTATGGTTGGGGGCAGGTGAATCTGCATCATGAATGGACTGTTAAGGGTGACATGAACCCATCTATTTGCTAGTGGGCCCGTGAGGTGGCTGCTCCTAGTTGGCTTTGTAGTAGGAGTATTGTTTCACCGACTCTTTCTCCAAGTCCTCCTAGGTGTAGGAGTTTGAGATTGACTTGGAGAAGGTTTTAGTCCACCTTGCTTTTGGATTTCCTTTGACCGACTTTGAGCCTTATAAAAGGCATGCTTCAGCTTGGTTTTGTGTGTGCCAAGCCAAATAGCTGTGTGTGTGCCAAAAACGTGAAGCACCAAAGGAAGGAGAAAAAGAGAGAATTTTGAGAGAAGGAGGTACAAGGGCTGCCACGGTATTTTCTTCTTGGTGGTTTTTGGGGGAGCCAAAAACAAGTGATTAGAAGAAAAAGGTGCTGCAGAGTGAGAGAAGAAAATAGAGATTAGCCGCAATCTGTTCCAGCAAAAGAAGAGTTTGTACATCTGTCTTTTGTATTCTATTTTGGGAATAATCTTTCTTGTGTGATAGTGAGATTTGGGTGTATTGGGGCTTTGGGATCTGAGTGATTTTCTCTCTACTATTTTTGTACTCCATCTTTTGATAGTGGATTTTCTTCTGGTCGTCTCCGCCAGTGGATGTAGGCTTGTTAAGCCGAACCACTTAAATCTTTGTGTCGTGTGTGATTGCTTATCTTTGTTATTCCGCATTCTTCTTACTTTTCGCATCTCACGGGTCTTGGAAAATAGGATTAATTTCTTAACAACTGGTATCAGAGCAGTTGGTTCAAGTGGGAGTGATGGCAAGTGAAGAAGGAAAGATGGGAATCGAGAAGTTCGACGGCAAAGATTTTGGGTTTTGGAAGGTACAGATTGAAGACATTCTTTATGGGAAGGATCTTCATCAACCTCTTTTGGAAGAACAACCCGACGACATGGATGATAGCGAGTGGGCTCTGCTTGATCGTAAAGCCCTAGCAGTTATCAGGTTATCACTGTCAAAATCAGTTGCACACAACGTTGTAAAGGAGAAGACAGCAGCAGGTCTAATGGCGGCTTTGTCAAGCATGTATGAGAAACCGTCGGCTAACAACAAGGTGCATCTGATAAAGAAATTATTCAACCTAAAGATGGCGGAAGGAGCTTTGGTGGCACATCATCTCAATGAGTTCAACACCATCACAAATCAATTGTCTTCGGTGGAAATTAATTTTGATGATGAGGTTCGCGCGTTGATCGTCTTGGCATCTTTGCCAAATAGCTGGGAAGCAGTGAGGATGGCTGTGAGTAACTCTGTAGGAAAGAGTAAACTGAGCTATGAAGACGTCAGAGATTTGATTCTCAGTGAAGAGGTTCGCAGAAGAGATGCGGGTGAAGCCTCTTGTTCTGGTGCTGCTTTAAACCTCGAGACTCGGGGCAGAGGACAAGATAGAAACTTTGGTCAAGGCAGATCAAATTCCAGAAAAGGGAGAAGCAAATCTAGATTCAGACAACAACCTGAGTGTTGGAACTGTGGCAAGATTGGCCACTACAAGAAGAATTGCAGGGAACTGCGGAAGGAGACTGAGAACGATTATGCAAACGTAGTGACAGAAGAAGTATATGATGCCCTACTTCTTTCTGTTGACAGTCCCCTTGATTCTTGGGTCTTAGACTGAGGAGTATCTTTTCATACGACAGCGATCCGTGAAATTCTCGAAAACTATGTTGGTGGAGATTTTGGGAAGGTGTATTTGGCTGATGGAACGGCGCTGGATGTTGTGGGCTTAGGCGATGTTCGCATTAGAGTTCATAATGACTCAGTATGGAAGCTACAGAAGGTCAGACATGTTTCGGAGCTGAGGAAGAATCTGATTTCAGTGGGACAGCTTGATGAGGAAGGGCATTCAATTCATTTCCACGGTGGAAAGTGGAAGGTCAGCAAGGGAGCTAGGATTTTGGCTCGTGGTCATAAGACGGGTACTCTCTATATGACCATGAACAGCAAGGATACAGATGTTGTTGTAGATACGACTGCTGACTCAAAACTATGGCACCTAAGGCTTGGGTACATGAGCGAGAAAGAGATGAAGGTACTTATGTCAAAAGGAAAACTACCGAGGTTAAAGTCAGTTGAGTCTGATTTGAGTGAAGGCTGCATCATAGGGAAGCAGAAGAAGGTGAGTTTCGTGGAAATTGGCAAAACACCTAAGCTTGGAAAGCTGGTGCTGGTACACACGGATTTGTGGGGTCCAGCACCAGTGGCATCTCTTGGAGGCTCGCGGTATTACATCACATTTATTGATGACTCAAGCAGGAAGGTATGGGTTTATTTCTTGAAAAGTAAATCTGATGTATTTGAGACTTTTAAGAAATGGAAGGCCATGGTTGAGACTGAAACGGGCTTGAAGCTTAAGCGTTTGAGATCAGACAATGGAGGAGAATACGAAGACAGGGGGTTTAAACAGTTTTGCGCAGTGAATGGGATTAGAATGGAGAAAACTATCCTGGGAATGCCGCAGCGGAATGGCGTGGCTAAGTGCATGAACATAACTCTCAATGAGTGTGCTAGGAGTATGAGGTTGCATGCTGGGTTACCAAAGACTTTCTAGGCTGATGCAGTGAACACTGCTGCATACCTGATAAATAGGGGGTCTTCCGTTCCCCTGAGCCATAGACTACCGGAAGAAGTCTGGAGTGGAAAAGAGGTAAATCTTTCACATCTGAAAGTTTTTGGTTGTGCTGCGTATGTCCATGTTGAGTCTGATACCATGAGTAAACTAGATGGTAAATCTAGTAAGTGTTTCTTCATTGGATATGGAGATGAGACCTTCGGTTATCGATTTTGGGATGATCAAAATCGGAAGATCATTAAAAGTCGGAATGTGACTTTTAATGAGTGTGCTATGTACAAGGATGGGTCAAGTGCAGAACCTGAAGTTACAGAGCAGGAACCGAAGAAGTCTGAGTTTGTTAACTTAGATGACCTTTTTGAAAGTACAATGCAGAAAGAGAAACAATTCATGGAGGTGGAGCTTGATAAACAGTGTTCACTCACGGATGAATGTGATGACAAAAAATCTTCAAGAAACTTACAGCACCGAGAAGAGTCTTATTCTTTAGCAAGAGGCAAAGAGAAACAGGATCGAAAAACAACAAAGAGGTATGGCTTTGAAGATATGGTTTCTTTTGCTCTAACAGCTTGTAGTGGAGATCCATCGTCTACTCAGAATAGTACACTGAAAGAGGTGGAGTTACTACGGAGAGGTAAAACTTGGGAATCTGGAGAATTACCCAAAGGAAAGAAGGCTAAAGGGTGCAGATGGGTCTACAGGAAGAAAGAGTCATCGGATAAATTTGTATGGTCGACGGGGCTGATAGGGAGGCATGGTGTAATGTCTAAACCAAGTCCTATGCTCAAGTTCAAGAGGCGCTTGGACTTGAGGGACACTTGTGGAGTGTGATTGCCCTTGGGGCTGGGGCGGAGACATCCGGAGGAGACACGTTTTGTTAGACTTGATGGGATTCAAGTCAAGGTGGAGATTGTTAAGGGTGACATGAACCCATCTATTTGCGAGTGGGCCCGTGAGGTGGCTTCTCCTAGTTGGCTTTGTAGTAGGAGTATTGTTTCACCGACTCTTTCTCCAAGTCCTCCTAGGTGTAGGAGTTTGAGATTGACTTGAAGAAGGTTTTAGTCCACCTTGCTTTTGGATTTCCTTTGACCGACTTTGAGCCTTATAAAAGGCATGCTTCAGCTTGGTTTTGTGTGTGCCAAGCCAAATAGCTGTGTGTGTGCCAAAAACGTGAAGCACCAAAGGGAGGAGAAAAAGAGAGAATTTTGAGAGAAGGAGGTACAAGGGCTGCCGCGGTATTTTCTTCTTGGTGGTTTTTGGGGGAGCCAAAAACAAGTGATTAGAAGAAAAAGGTGCTGCAGAGTGAGAGAAGAAAATAGAGATCAGCCACCAACTGTTCCAGCAAAAGAAGAGTTTGTACATCTGTTTTTTGTATTTTATTTTGGGAATAATCTTTCTTGTGTGATAGTGAGATTTGGGTGTATTGGGGCTTTGGGATCTGAGTGATTTTCTCTTTACTATTTTTGTACTCCATCTTTTGATAGTGGATTTTCTTCGGGTCGTCTCCGCCAGTGGATGTAGGCTTGTTAAGCCGAACCACTTAAATCTTTGTGTCGTGTGTGATTGCTTATCTTTGTTATTCCGCATTCTTCTTACTTTTCGCATCTCACGGGTCTTGGAAAATAGGATTAATTTCCTAACATGGACAATTGAGTGTATTTTGTTGTATCATCTCAGAAGCAATAGAAGAAAGAAAGGAGATTACATGCATAACGAAAGAGGGTCTAAATGTATTACATTGTATTACGGGTGTTGGCTTGGCTATAGCCTATATGACATGTCTTCTCTCTGTCTCTCTCTCTATGTATTAATGTATATATATATTATATGTTTTTTTTTTTTCTAAGCAAATATCAGGAAAATGAAAAGGGACGATTAAAAATAATAATAATAATAATAAAGAATCTAAAAAACAAATTGGACAATTTCATAATAAGCCTCAATACAACCAAATCCGTACAGTTATTTTTATTTGCATATTGCTAAGGAAGAAAAATGAGCCTTTTGGTAAGAGGGTACTTTTTATTGTTATTATTATTTTTTTCTAATCAATTAGGGAAAGAGTTACAAGTGATAAAAATACCGAAAATGGGTGGACTCCCTTACAATAGACCTAAACACAGAAATTACCAATGCAGGTAACAGTAACGAAGTAGGAAATGGGCCAAATAATTAGCCCGGTCCTCTCAAAAGGGCCGCATATAGTGGTTTTAAAGGCAAAAGAAGTACAGGAAGAGTCATAAACTTCATGAGGCTTACAAACCCTAATTACAGGTGTAAGAACCCCATGAAGTCCAAACCCATCTGCACTCCCAGCAAAGAACATCGACCACCTAAGGGAAGTCGATATAGGACAGGCACAAGTAAGATCTAGATCTGGAACTACTAAAAAGGGAGTACTGCCTCCAGAAGCACTAGTCTCCTCTACAAAATTAAACAATATAAACAGATGGAAATTGAAACCCACAAAACCCAAACAAAAAAACAAGAAATACATGGAAACAAAGAAAAATACAGAAAAGAAAAAACAAGTGAAAAAGCAACACAAAACCCAACAACCAGCAGGGGCGATGGTGATGGAGGAGCGGACGTGCCAACGTGTGAGTACCACGCTCAGGCGCATGGAGCTCACGCTTCGGCAGATGCTGTGCAAAAGGCAGATCTCATGGAGGCGGAGGTGAGCTTGGAGGCCGGTGGTGATGGTGGAGTCGTCTACTACTTGGGGTGTGAGGAACACGCGCCGGTGCGTGAGATCCATGCTTAGGCGCGTGCCGTGCTGGTGACGGATTGGGCGGTGGCGTTGGAAAGTTGGGAGGCCGGTGAGGATGGTGGAATGGCACGTGTAGGCTCAGGTCACCCTGAGGAGAGTAGATCGAGTTTTTTTAAAAACCCATCTGAAAACCAAAGAAGATCCGGGTTGCAACATGGAGGAGAAGGAGCGGCGAGCGGCCAAGTGGGGAAGGAGGTGAGCAACCCAGGGCAATAGGGAAATGGACGACAGAAAAAGAAGCAAAAACGCTATGTATTTGGGCAACTAAAAAAATGAAAAAACCAAGCAAAAACAACACTGCAAAGTTGGAGAAGAAAAAAAGGGGGAGAGGAGGGCGGCCCTCCTCCCCTAAAAAACCACACAGACGATGGTGGAAGACCTCACAAGGAGATAGTGTATTCTCAACCTAGAGAAAAGGAGAAGCTTTTCTCCCTAAATTGAGAGAGAGTACATGTTTTCAATGTAAAAAGACTAATAAAATTGACTTGCAATTTTTTTTTTTTTTTTCTTTTTGGGTTTCTAAATTCTACTGTCTTGTCATAGGAGAGCGTTTACACACACATCAATGAGATCTTCCTCAATTTCAAAGGCAGGAGGGGGGCTAAAAGGTCACCTCCAATCTCCATTCGAAGAAAAAGGTTGGTCCACGTGATTTTTCATCGAACAACTTGTTTTAGCCGCCTTGCTTTATTTATTTTTTTGTAAGTATGCCGCCTTGCTTTCACCTTCCATAAAGAAAGACTTCAGCTTGCACGGAGCGTAATACAGCGACAGACAGAGACTTTTGCGCGTGGAAACACTGAGAGAGGCTGGAGAGGTACAGTCGCACCGTCGTGCTTTTTCTTACTTTTCAAGTTGCGGCACGGCACTAAGAAAAAACAAAGGACAAAGTTTTCCTCCAAACTAGGTTGGAGGAAATTCCTCCAAC
>NC_081542.1:42631027-42662040 GCF_901000735.1 Corylus avellana | reverse complement strand
TAAACCTATTGCCTAGGTATATATATTTAAAATTCTAGACCTTTGTTAATTTGCGATATCCTAACCAACAACACTAGTAAATTAGAGATTTAGAGCATTTCACAAAAAAAAAAGAAAAAAAAAGAAAAAAAAAAGAGAATTAGAGTCTTGGAAATCCCGCCGAGGTTATTAGTTCTAATATTTCATCCCCTCTTGTGCAGATATGTCAAAAAAAAAAAAAAAATTCTCAGAATTAGAAGCCGTTTAACAATTTAAAAATTCAACTATTTGCGATTTTTTTATACAATATTTCTTCCTATTTAAGCCTTCAACAATTCAAATTAATTTTTCCTACTTTTTCTTAAAAATATTCAGCTATGCAGTCAAACTTTTACATTGCTAAAAATCGTTTATGTAACCAAATGAAAGATCAGTAGATATGATTGTCTGATCACATATATTGAGAATGATATGTTTGAGATTATCAGGAATAAAAAAATAATTAAAAACGATTTCAAAGTATGAAGATTGGTTAGAGCCAATTGAATAAATTAACGCCAAGTAAGAAAAATTAAATTGTAAGTTACATTTATATGTTTTAAACAATAACTAAATTTTGTTGAATCATTTTTTTTATTTCATATATATATATATATATATATATATATATATTATTGCTAATTTCTATATTCTCGTGCTTAGATAAATCAGAGGTGATGTCACTATTAGAATTCTACAAAATTCATTGACATAATGGCTAGTGTAAAAGATCACAAAAGTCTAACGGTGACGTTATTCAATTGAAACTTGAAATCTCCAATGGGTAGTTGATATAGTTTTTATAATCAAATGCATTTTCACGTCACCTTATAGAAAAATCACTTTTAGGAAGCTGATTAAAGGATAAATTAATGTAATGGGAACAAATTGGCTCGATCGCGGACACAAGCTGAAATATTTAAAAATAAGTGAAAAATAATGATTTTTTGCACATAATTAATAACTCCTTCTATTTATTTATGAGGATAACTTCTATAAGGAGCCGGTGTAAAGGAGCTCTTTTGTGCCCACCAATTAGAGTTGAACAGCTAGGATTATCACACCAAATCAAATGAGGTGAAAAACACCCGATTAAAACACTAACTCCTCCTTTTTCTCCTCTCTCTCTCTCTCTCTCTCTCCAGCAGCGTGCATCCTAGAAAAATTATTCCTCAAACCAATCAAGCTAAGAACTGGATTTTTCTCCACACACTGGATTTTGGTGGGTTTCTCTCCTCAAATCGGCTAAGAATTTCTCCCGGTGGCGGTGCTCTCTCTTTCTCTCTCTCTCTCTCTCTCTCTTCGACAGCAGTAGAGATCAACCGGAGCCCAACCTGACACTGGAGCCCAACCCGATGCCGGAACCCAACCTCTCTCTTAAAAGACGCCTGATCCCAACCCATAGGCCAGAGACCAGACCTCTGCGGTGCTCCATCTCTCTCTCTCTCTCTCTCCGGTGACAGCTGAGATGCCAGTTCTAGTTCTCCTTCTCACCGGCAAAGAAAAAAAATCTTGTTTTAGTGTCAAATAATCTGGTTTTAGTGTCAAATAATTGCTTCAATGTCTGATTTTTCTTTTTTACATTATAAATTGCTTCTTTAAACTAAGATGATTAATGACCAAATAATTACAAGCTACTTTGATGTTGTGTTCGCAGCACATTGTAATTCTTGCAATTGAAGCAATGGACAGAAGAGACATTGAAGCTTTGATTGTTTTCAAAATATTTGGTTGATCTAAATGGCAGGGCATAAGCCTCCAAACAAGAATATGTCAAATTAATCTTGAGGTGTCTCTCGGCAATATTGATGTTCAAAAACGTTGATGTTCAAAAAACCAATATGATGTAGCCACATTGAACTACATACAACCATATATTGTGTATTAAACCTCACAAAAAATACCAAACCACACAAATCACAAAAAGTATCTTGTGTATGACAACCTCACAAAAAATACTACACCACACAAATCACAATAACTTCAAGGAGTTCCATATTTGTTGATGTTATTTGCACCAATATCAATTGTAGTAGATGAATATCCAGGATCTTGAGACATAGCAAATGTAGTGGTAGATGGGTACTACATAGTTGGCAAAGAGCACTGTAAATTATTCATAAATAAATAAAATTAGATAATGGACAAAAATGAACTTGATGGAAGATATGTTATAAAAAAAAGAAAAAAAAAAAGAAAAAAAAAAAGAAAGAAAAAAAGTACCTTTACTAAACTTTGTTCATCTATCAACCCCAAGTTAGTTGGCCTCAAATTGGTATTCAAAATATCCCTATAGAAAATAAGATTTTTATTAAATCAAAATGCATTTTCATGTAAATTATTGTAAATAAAAAAAAGATTATAAGAATACCTTGCTTGCTTATGTGAAGGACAATTGGTTCTCACATGCCTGGTCTTCTTGCAAATGGAACATGACCTTTTCTTGATTGCTTGATTTTCTTTTGGATTTTTTCGACTTAAAGATTTGGGTTTTCCTCTACAACTAACATGCGGAGGATCTTGCAAAGTGAATGAAAGGTTTGATAGTACTTGGCTGTTGAAGACATGACCCTCGACACTTCCTACATCAACATCATTTATATCTTTATCACAATCATCATCCATTATCAGAAGCTCATGATGCAGCTTTTGTAAACCAATGCTAAAATGATCATATTTTCTTTTCGATTGGCACCCCACTGCTACAACTTCATAAATTTTCAACATTAAGCTATTTCTCATTAAGGTGGAAGAATTTTGTGTTTCTACTTGCATATCATCATTAGAAATGTCATGTATAATGCGACTCTTGGCATTGATCGTCCATCTCTCTAAAACATAATGCTGGGGAATAGTGTCCACCAGAGATTTCTTCACAAAATTTAAAGAATGTGCCTACAAAGAATTCCAACAAATTCAAACTTGTAACATGTACAAGTTGCTTTCTTCTTAAGAAATTCAAATGTAACTTCATAAAATGGATTTTCTCTCCCATGAAGGGCCACCTTATATATCTTCACTCCTCATTCTTCCCGGTATTTAGGTGAGTAGTAATTTTGACTATTAAATAGCTCTTCTTGAAACATCAAAAAAGACTCCCTTGTATAAACCTTTGCCGCCTCTACTTCCATCTTGTAACATGTTTTCAAAATCGGTCTAGAAGTTTTTGTCTTGATATCTCTTTCTTTCTCTTTAAAATAACGTGCATCCAAGGCTTTTTCATATTGATAGACAAAGTCACTAACCATTGTGCTTGAACAAACATAATTTTTTTTTTAAAATTATTCACTCTCACTTTGTTGAGTTGTATATATATATATATATTGACAACTATCTTATTTTATTTTTGTTTAGCTAGTATTGATGTTGTCCATGATACTAAAATATTTCTTGCATCTAATTTTGATATGTAAGATATAGGTAAAGTTAATGTCATGTTGGACATTAAAGTTATTAGGGATAATGATTGCATTATTTTATCTCGGATATATTATGTCGAAAAGATGCTTAAAAGATTTAAACACTTTTATTATACGCCTATGTCTACAAACTCTACACCATATGATTCAAATATACACTTGGTTAAGAATCATAGTGGTGGCATTTTTGCAAGAAAAATATGCACAGACCATTGATTACTTGATGTTTTGACAAACTATATATGCCCTGATATTGCATATATTGTTAGCAGATTGAGTAGATATACTCATAATCATGGTATTAAGCACTATGATGCTATCTCTAAATTGTTGAGATACTTAAAGGGCATAATTAATTTTGGTTTGTCAAGTTGTGATTATCCTGCTATATTTAAAGGATATTGTAATGTTAACTAAATTTTTGATTCAGATGAGAAAAGCCTATTAGTGGCTATGTGTTTACTCTGGCTAGAAGAGCTATCTCTTGAAAGTCCTCAAAGCAAACTTGCATTGCAAGGTTTACTATGGAGTCAGAGTTAGTTGCCTTGGAGAAGGGAGGAACTGAAGAAAATGGCCGATGAACCTATTGATAAATTAATTTGCTTTTATATGCTAATTCAGTTTCACCTGTGTTTTCATTGTGATTGATAGGCTGCCATAGCTCGACCAAAGAACAAAGAATTTATAATGAGAAAGTGCACAATATTGTGAGGCAGCTTATTGAGACAAGTATATGTCCATGGGCTTTATGAGGTCATTAAGGAATTCTGCAGATTCTTTGACCAAGCTACTAGCAAGAAGGCTAGTGAGAAAAGCATCGAGGGGGATAGGACTAACACTATGATTGATACCCAATCTCTGTGATTGGAGATCCCATGAATAAGGTTTAATGGGAAATGAAGTCACATGTGATCACGGTATGATACTGTCAATTTATGTTTATTAACTATCTTACTCAGAAGATTAGTGATGAGTCCATCCCAATGGTGTAAGATAGTACAAGATGCAGAGTGATTAAGGGTGAGCTTAAAGCTCTTAATGGGTCCATAGTCCCTACCTGTTGGGATGGGGTGTTCCCTGCACACACTCCTTATCACCTAAATGAGTGTGGAGGTGCTATCTCCTATGAGACTTGGGTAGGTCTCTAGAGTGCTCATGAAAGTCATTTTATGGTGTAATAACAAAAGATGCAGAGTGAGTAAGGATGAGTTTAAAACTCTTAATGGGTCTATAGTCTCTACTTGTTGAGATATGATGTTCTCTGCACACATTCTTGATGAACGCCACCTATATGAGTGTGGAGGTGGTGCCGTTTTCTATGAGACTTTGGCAAGTCTCTAGAGCACTCATGAAACCCAGAGGTGCATGACCTGTATAAGGCGCTAACCCGCTATAGAACAATCCAATTTTCTTTATTTGATTTGATTTGACTTTTCGTTTATTTGATTTGATTTAATTTTTTGTTTTTGGAGAAAGTTGTGTGGATGATAAGTTTGTTTAACTTGTGGATTTGGTTAAAAGAGTTTAACTCTACCACGATGCATTAAGTTCCTACTTATTTATCCTAGGTGCGGTTAAAACTTTTGAGTACCACATCGATGCATGCTTTCTCCTTTTATTCTAATGTTTGTAACATGTGGGGGATTGTTGTAATATTTGTTACAAACATTCATTTTTCAGTCATTTAAAAATGTTTTATCATTTGATAATATCTTCCCGAGTTTTTATGAGAAATAAAAATCATCTTTAATCATTTTGGTTTATAACCGTTTGTATTTATTACTTGGTTATGAGATATAACTTTTATGACCGTTTGTATTTATTACTTGGTTATGAGTTATTAAATAATAATTAGTTTTAATTGATTTTTACTGTTTTGACTGTTAGTCTTTAACAAGTTTTATTGTAGTTTGACCATTTGATTTTTTTTTTTTTTAAAGAATAATAGGATTTTTATTGCTTAAACATTATTAGCGGAGGGAATCTCCCCTACAATAATCGTATGAATATAATCAAGATACTCAAATTGCCAAGTCCTAGCTACGTTCTCCCGAATAGCCAGTCGTGCAACCCCATGAGTCGCATAATTCGCAGATCTACGAACTGCTATAACCTTCCAACTGGAGAAAAGTTTTAATAGGATTTGCATGTCGTCGATCTGCTATAACCTTCCAGCTAGCACCTCCACCAGTAATGGCATCCACCACGAGCTTAGAGTCCCCTTCCAAGATGATGTTCCGCATCCCCAAGTCCTTTCCAAAGGGTAGAGCTTGTCCTCCAGCGCACGCCTCTGCTGCTAGAGGGGATAGTCTACTCGGTTGTATCATACTTCGAACGGCCAAAACCTTCCCCTCGATATTACGAACCACAGCCCCCATACCCACCACTCCTCGCTTGGAATAGATCGTCGTGTCCCAATTTATGTTATCTAACCCCTCTGGAGGAGCAGTCCATCTGGTTACCTGTAGCGCCCCAGATTTTAAAAATTTTATTTTAGATATATTTATTTGATGATGATTAGGTAATGTCATTTATTCTTGAGGAATTTATTAGATCATATGATATTGATTTGAGATTTTATCTAATTATCTTATTGGGTGATTTAAGAGACATGATAATTGATGACCAATTAATAGAATTCGGAGTATGATTATAATAGTTGGTGATTGATTAAATGAGGACAATAGACAAATTATTTTAAAATGCGAGTTAACCTACAATACTTACTCATAATTACTTTATCTTTCTATTTTCTTTTATTATTACTTTTTATTATTTTTCCCCACATCTTTGCCGACCAACCCACCTAATTATTATTTTTCTTTCTTCCCATTACCCCATTTTCTTCACAGCAGCCCCACACCCATTTATTCTCCTACTTTGAATTATTGACTAATGCTTTGTACTTTACTTTTTTTTTTTCTCTCTTTTCATGAGGCCCCTACCCACTTTCTGTTCTTCCTTCTTTCTTCCTTTCTTATTTTCTACCAGCACACTAACCCCTCTTCTCCCCCACTTTCCCCAATGCCACTTATTACCACTCATTGCTCCTTCCATTTTTCTTCCTTCCTTCTCTTACCACACGGCTTGGATTTTCCTTTTCATTTTCTTGACTTCACCTACTCTCATTTCTTATTACTTAACGGAGAGGAAGAAACAAGAAGATAGAGAGAGGGAGCTTTACGGATGTAAGAAAGAGAAGACAGAGGGAGAAATAATGTTGCAATAGAGTGAGACATGGACAGAGAAGCATGAGTAAGAGAAAGCGGGTGAGATGCTGAGGGGGAGAAACAGAGATTTAGAGGATGACCAAAAGAGAAATAGCAGAATAATAAAAATGGGTTCTTCAAAGGTAAAATTCTTCTTCCTTTAACTATGGGTATTTGATTTTAGGGAAAACTTTACTAAGGACCCCCAAACTTCTACCCGTTTTGAAATACCCCCCCTGAACTTTAAAATCTCTCAATTTAGTCCCCTGAACTTTCAATTGCTTTTAATTTGGACCCTTCCGTCAAATTTTAAAAGTCACATGACGTTTATACCCCTGACTTTTGTATAAAATTCCAACTCTAAAACGTTTTTTTATTTAAAAAAAAAAAATCAGGGATATTTTGGTCTTTTTTGAATTTTTTAACGGCTAAAATAAACGGAATGGTCCAAATTGAGAGCATTTGAAAGTTTAGGGGACTAAATTGAGAGATTTTAAAGTTCAGGGGGGGTATTTCAAAACGGGTGGAAGTTTGGGGGTCCTTAGGGAAGTTTCCCCTTGATTTTAAGTTGAGTAACGGATCTTAGATGAGAATCTTTCGATTTAATCAGGATGATATCGGGTGGTTTCACTCTTGAGAATTTTGAATTAGTGTTGGGAGTTGATTCTCTATTTTTGGGCTGAGTTATAAGATGTTTTGGGTTGGATTTTAATGGGTTAACTTCCCTAAAGGAGTAGACTGGAGTTAATTGATTTTCGTGAATTGTTATTAATTTAGCTGTGAATAAACAGAGTGGAACAACAAGATATTTTTTCAAGATGATTATTTAGCAGTTTAAAGATTACTCATAGCTTCAGTCTAGAGGTAAGTAAATTCACTACCCTTTCTAAAATTACTTCATGTCAAGCTATTTATTCATTCTTGTATCAAACTGTAAATGATTATTTTATTTACCGTCATGGAGATATGTTGCATGGATGAAGGATTTCTAAAAGAATTATTTAGAAAGTTTCTATTTCTTTAAACGTTTTCTAAGTACAACAAGTTTATATTTGGAAAAGTTTTCATTTTGAGAAAAGAAAGTTGAGAAATGATGATGATTATAAGAAAGAAGAACGATGATAAACCCTCTTACATGTTGCCCTAAGATGCATCAAAAGAAGTATAAAGAAAAGTACAAGAAATGAGTTAAATGTTTATGAAATGAGTGCACATGTATGGAGGAGAGTATTTTTGGCCCCAAGATAAGTAAGGATGAGAGGAGTTTGGTACCGATACTCGGATGGAGGCGAAACCACTGAAGGAGGCTATGTCAGAAGGTGGTATTCCATCAACATGACCGTTGAGTGCACGAAGAAAAGAGTTAATTGACGGTCGGGCATGGCTGAGGCCACAGTTCAGTGTCATGGTCACAAGGACCCGCAACCCTCATACACAGGGGTAATAGTGTACATGAGCCCTAAGATGAAAAAATGATATACTATGATGATTTACAACGATGATATACTATGATGATTTAGAATGATGATTTATAATGATGCATTATGATGATAATTTATAAAGATGATTTATGACGATGATCTATTACTAGATGTAATAGTACGTATATGCTACGGGAGATGCAACTGTACATACATGTATTATTATGACTGGATGTATATTTATTTGTGAAAACAATTTTCAAAACTGAGAACAAGGAGTAAAACTACTTATGGTTGTGGATTTTACTTGCTGGGCCCCCTTTGGGCTCATTCAGTTTTATTTCTTGTTTTCAGGTAGAAAGGACGCTGGAATAGGAAATCGGAATGGAGGCGGGAATAATTATTAACTTTCACAGTCTTTTCATATTAGTTATCGTAATAATATAATATTCTGCAACTAAAGTTTAATGTTTTCTAATTTCGTTTGTAATAAAATCTCTTGAAGAATGTTTTATACATTTATCGTAACCTTTAAAATCAAGTACTCTGGTAGACCTTATAGATCTTTGCAAAAACTTTTTTTGTAAAAGAAGAAAAGTGGCAACTCAGCCTTAACGGGCTGGGGATGTTACATTACCTTTGCCACAGCTCGTTTAGGAATTTTATTTTGGAATTAACTGCCATGTATTCACTGTGGGCCTCTATAGCTTGCTTTACCAGGGCACTGGGATGGGTGAATTTTCCATCATGCACAAACTCATTTCGCCGCAACCAAACTTGTCGTGCAATCCTAGCAAAGAGACCCAGCTCTTCACCAACGCATGTCTGAATCATCAGTTCTGCCACCTGTCTAAATGTTGGACCATTCGGGACCAGTTTTTGACATAAGTCCTCATGAAGAACACTCTGCTGTCTCAGATTGACCTTGGTAGGGAGTATCTCCTTACTGGCTTTCCATAAGAACTGTTTCTTCGCATTTGGACCCTACACCTTCCAGATTGATCTCCATACCTCACCCGATTCCCCCCCATCGGAGCTACCAACCTGTCGAAGAAGCTCCATCTCCTTGGCCAAATGATACGCTAATTTTACTGTAAACAATTCATTGGCACTACCCCACCAAATCACCCCATCAGGTCAATTGGTGCTGCTCAATGGGATCGACAATATAGCCTCAACTTCAGCCGAATTAAAGAGAACCTTCAGGAGACCCGTATTCCAACCATGAGTGTCTTTATCTATAAGTGCACTTACCATCGTATTTTCATCCAGTACGCGTGGTGGGGTTTGAATAGAGAAGGTTGATGGGATGTGGATCCATTTATCACCCCAAATCCGTGTAGACTTTCCATTACCAATCCGCCGATACAAGCCCTCCTTGAGGAGGTCACACGCACCCAAAATACTCCGCCATGCGAAAGAGGGTTTAAAACCCATTTTGGCATCAAGAATTGATCCATTTGCATAGTTCTTTGCCCTCAAAATGGTGGCTACCAAGCTGTCCGGCGTGTGCCATAAACGCCAACATTGTTTCGCAAGAAGGGCCTTGTTGAAGCATAAAAAATCTAGAAAGCCCAAACCCCCTCGGGTTTTTGACATACCTAAATTTTTCCAACTCAGCCATGAAATTTTTGACTCTCCCCACCAAAATTGCTGCATGAGGGAATTAATTTTATCACACAGAGTCTTGGGAAGCTTAAAGACACTCATGCAATACGTCAGTATTGCTTGAACGACTGCCTTGAGCATTATCTCCCTACCAGCTTGTGAGAGAAGTTTTAACTTCCAATCTTGGAGTTTCTTCCAAATTTTAACAATGATCCCTTTGAAAGCTTTTGTCCGTGATTTCCCCACCAAAGCTGGGAGGCCCAAATATGTCTCATAACTTTGCAAACTAGGAACTCCAGAAGATGCAATGATTTGCTGTCGATGTGCTAAAATGGTATTCCGGCTAAAATAAATGGCCGTCTTTGAGGTATTCAATTTTTGCCCTGAAGCTACTGCATACATTCGGAGAATGGTAGACAGTTTCTCCCAATGTACCAAATCAGCACTACAAAAAAGCAAACAATCATCAGCAAAAAATAAATGGTTGATGCGGGGTCCCCTCTTAGAAGTGGGAACCCCAGTCAACACACCATCCCTATCCACCTTGCCAAGGAGGGAGCTCAAAGCCTCTGCGCAAATCAGAAATAAATACGGGGACAAGGGGTCTCCTTGCCGAATACCTTTGGTTGGAACAATCTTCCTCGTAGGGACCCCGTTAACCATCACTTTAAAGTTTGTCGAGGATACACACTCCATAATCAATTTAATCCAATTTGGTGCAAACCCCATCTTACACATTACCGCCTCCAAAAAACCCCACTCCACCCGGTCATAAGCCTTGCTCATGTCAATTTTGACCGCCATATATCCTTCCCAATCTAGATTGCATCGTATGGAGGGTCTCATAAGCAACCAAAATGTTATCAGTAATCAACCGTCCCTTAATGAATGCACTTTGGTTTTGAGAGATAATATTCGGTAAAATCATTTTAAGCCGGTTTGCAAGCACCTTTGAGATAATCTTATATAAGACATTGCAAAGGCTAATGGGGCGAAAATCCGAAACACAAGAGGGGTTTTTATTCTTGGGGATAAGTGCTATAAGAGTGGAATTCAAATCTCTATCAATGATAGTATTATTGAGAGAAAAAAGGATAGCTTCGCAAACCTCGGGTCCAACGACGTCTCAATGTGTTTGGAAAAAACCAGAATTGTACCCATTTGGTCCTGGAGCTTTTAGAGGAGCCATTTGCAATAAGGCCTCCCTGATCTCGCTTTCTAAAAAAGGCCTCCCTAGAGACTCCCTCATATCTACCGACACCCTCTGCTCTAAGGCCTCCAAGCAAACAGCAACCTCCCCCCTCCACTGGACGTGAAAAGGTTATCAAAATAGTCTGCAAAAGCCTCACCCATTGTCTCATGGGTCTCCCATCTATCTCCCCTTTCACCAACAATATAAGCGATTTTATTCACTTTTCTTCTATAATTAGCATAGGCATGAAAATACTTCGAATTTTTATTGCCAAATGACAACCAATTTACTTTAGCTCGTTGGCGCCACTTTAACTCATCTTCTTCCAATAACCTGTTCAAAGTATTTTTTGTGGTTTCATCCTGTCCCGGTTCTTGGGCACCTTCCTTCCCCTGCGCCATCCCTAATTTATTGTAATGGTCCATTAGAATTTTTCCCGTTAATCCCACCTCAGAAGCTCGCCATTTAAGTAGTGTTTTGGTACAATACTACATATTGCCTTGTAAGACAGCCCAAGGGTTGACAATTGGCCCAGGTTGAGTACAGGGCCGCGCCTTCCATGTCTTTTGGATCAAAGTTCGGCATGTTCCATCAAGTCCCAACCCAGCCTCATATTTGAATGTGCGCCTACCTTTATGCCTTCCCCCAGAATTGTGGAACGTGAAAAAGAGAGGAAAATTGTCTGACCATATATCATCCCCAATCACTAATTCTGCATCATGAAAAATGTCACACCATCCTTGATTAGCAACTGCCCGATCAAGTCGGTCCTTCGTAAAATCCTCACCCTCTCTATAGTTACTCCATGTGTATTTTGGGCCCCTATATCCCAAATCCGAAAGTTCACAAACCTCCAACACCTGTTGGAAAGCTTCCATAAGACTTCTTTGACGTCCACTCCCAACATATTTTTCATCGAGACATATAATCTCATTGAAGTCACCTATGCACACCCATGGACCCGGTTCCATCCTAGTAATGTAGCGCAATAAACTCCATGACTCCACTCGCTTGCTAGGATCCGGATGACCATAAAAACCAGCAAGCTTCCATGGTGGGTCAGCTAAGGAGGAATAAACTTTTGCATTAATGCGCTGTCGGCTATAGTTTTGAATTTCAATTCCCATATCGGCCAACCAAAGCAATGCCAACGCTCCATTCCTTCCCACACAGTCTACCACAAACATATAATCATAGCCCAACCAAATTCTCACCCTTTTCCAAGCGGTCAACACGTAGTTTAGTTTCTATTAAGAAAACTATCGTCGGTTTTTTTTCCTTCACCAATCGGCGAAGCTCCGAAACTGTCCAAGGGTTCTCAAGCCCCCATCAGTTCCAACTCAATATACTCAATGTGGTTGGCGGGGCTGTTGCACAGCCGCCGCCAATCTCGAACCATATTTGTTGTCTTTTGAGGCCCTTCCAGTAGGCTTGCTACTTCTTCCACCCAATGTTCGTCCCTTTTTTACCAACTCCTTTCCTCCCCCCAAGAACTCTCTCACTTTCCTTTTCCCGTAGGCACCATCAGAGTCCCCATGAAATTGCACCCCACACCCCTCCTTAGTTTCCCGTATCCACGTAGGGTCGCTGGCTCTTCTCCTTTCACTAGTCTCTGTGTAATTGTTCTTTATACATTGTTCCACCTCAGCTAACGTGAGAAAAGTCCTGGCACCCTGTGGGCCAGTTCCCTTCATGTGGTTATCGGTTCTGCTTGCCTTCTCACTGCCTTGCATGCCAATATCAATGCCATGCACAGAAGCCTGAACGTGTTCCATGCTAAAACCGATAGTTGTCACCCTCTTATTTTGGGAGCCATGAAATTGATTGCCAGATTTAATTCCCTCCTTACTTTTCCCAGGATTCTCTCTTTGCTATGATATATCTTGCCCTTCAAGACCCGCTCTATCAGTATACATATTCCCTGTAGTTTTCTCGGGGATACTTATTCCACGATTTTTGGCAAGAGAAAATACCCCATTATTTTCGCCAAAATCCTTAGTAACGTGTGATTTTTCACTAGGAAAACATTTATTGCTCCTTGATTCACTTGCCATAGGGGAGTCCATCCCATTCCTAGCCGCATCGGAAGTTGGTCCGCTCCATTCCTGCCCCTCCCGATCTTCCATACTCCCTAGCATATTCTTGCCGTTGTTGATCACGTTGGTCCGCCTTGTGACCAAATCAGCCTCCAAAAACTTGCTTCGGTGTTTGCTGAGCAACTAGTCGGCCCATTTTTGAGTACTCCACATCGACAACAAAACTTTGGCAATCTTTCATATTGAAAATCAACCAACATTGAAGAGCCATTGATTTTCAGCATCCTCCCTCTCACTAGGGGTTTGTGAAGATCAATGGTAACCTTGACCCATAAGAACGCACCCCAACCCATGCCTCCCTCATCCACGTCCACCTCCTCAACTTGACCTAGCGACGAGCCAATCTGTTGACCCACTACCAGGCTCATACATGCTAGGGGTAGGTTAAACAGTCTAACCCAAAAGGACGCTTTGTCGAAAATATAATTTGCTGGAGATGTTAGACCATCATATTCCTCCACAACGAATAAATTCCCTTCAAAGACCCACGGTCTCCCCTCCAATACTCGTTTTTTGTTCCTATCGTTCACAAATTCCACCAAGAAAAGATTATCCCCCAACACCTTAAATGATGGTGTCCCGACTGGCTTCCATCCTCGCATTAGGGTGGAGCAAATAAGTTCTTTGCTCACTAGGTGGTCAGCAATCAATTTTCCAACCACGCACGTCCTCCCCCGTTGAGCACCTACCTCCCATACATGGTTCTGGATCTCTAACTCCGAATCCTCCACTTCTAAAAGTGACATACTTGCCCACACGCGAGACAGATCCTCAGCCATTTATTGTGCTTGATTCATCATCCGTAATCCTTCCACCTCCTAGTCTGGCATGGAAAACCGTTCCTTCTACCCTGGGAATTGCATAGTCCCAGAGAGAAAACTCATAGGTGTTTTATTTATAATGCATTGAATTGTCTAAATGAAGAAAACAAAAGCTTTTCCAGTTTGACCATTTGATTTTTAACAAATGTTTTACCCTTTTTTGGTGTCTTGACCATTTGGTCATTAATTATATAAAGAAAGAAAACATCCCCAATCGTATGATAGAGTGAGTTTGCAATAAGAAAGAAAGAAAGGCAAACTCATTTTCTTTATAAAAGAGTTTTGTCTTATTTTAGAAGACCAATTGCATAGAATTCTATTCTATCCAATTTCTATTTTCTCTCTGCGGTTTTTTATCAAGAAGATCAAGGGGATGTTCTACTAGTCTTCGTTATTGGAAGTGCGTCCTTAACAAAGGTAGACGTTATAGTCTAATCCTGAGAGGTTGCGTGTCAAATGATCTGATAACACTGAGTGATACACTCCGAGAGGTACGAATCAACCTTTAAGGACAACGCTCTTGCATGATTCTATAGCATTGTGAGATCTTTCCATACTCTACTTTTCATCTCTTGTATTTTAGTTATTTTATTGTTAATATTTAGATTGTAATTATTTTATATCAATGAGAATTTGTGCAAGTAAGCCGGTATCCATTTTTCACGTCGCATATAAAGTTTTTTCAACCAATCATTCTCTCCCAACTCATACTTACCTACAATTTCACTCCATTCCGCCTCAAATTCTTCAATTGTGAGTGTATTATGAATGCAATGCTGAAAGTCTCTTTGAAAAGATGGATATTTATTATATATATGCGCCAAATGTAGGGCTGTCAATTTTGACACGACCAACGAACTCGACACGAAGTTAACAGGTATTGGGTTTTGGCTTATCGGGTTTAGGTCTTAATCAGGTCTACTCGATTAAGACACAATTAAATTCATGTCTGGCGGGTCGACCCGGGGGGTCCACGAGTCGATCCGCCAGACACGTTTAATAAATGGGTTTGGCGGGTCACCCGAGACCCGCCATACCCATTTAATTTTTATTTTTTTATTTTTTATTTTTTTTTAAAAAAAAACCTATGTCTAAGTTCTAACTAAGTTAACCCTAACACTTACCGACTCACTCACGACTTCATTTCACTCTTCACTTCACGACTTCACAGTCTTCACTTCACTGGCATATTCCTTGTTTTTCCGTTACTTTTTCTATATGGGTCTATGTATTAAAACATTCTCTTTTAACACTTTTTATTCTTTTTGGATGGTTAGGATAAATTTGACTAGTCCTTTGGCCTAAGAGATCCCTTTATTAAATTATTTTTTCCAATTTTGATTAAGGGTTTTTTTTTTTTTACGGGTCGGGTCGGGTTGTGTTACCTGTTTAGCGCACGGGTTGTGTCGGGTCGTGTCTACCCGATATGACCCGTTTAGCGAGTCGTGTCGGGTTACCCGGATATTTTCCATGTTATAATCGTGTTAGACCCGCTAACCCGTTTAGCTAAACGGGTCGTGTTCGTGTTTCGGGTAATCGGGTCGCGGGTCTTAACGGGTCCTAATCGGGTCTACCCGATTACACGTTTTGCCAGCCCTAGCCAAATGTTTTGGAACGTTTTGTAAAATATGCCATAAACACAATCTATGAGTGGTATTTGGTAATACCTTTGCAATTGCTTTGCCTATAGCCTTGTCATCATCAGTGATAATTGTAGAGGAATCACGTCCAAGCATTGTCTCAAGCCATGTTTTCAACAACCACGTATAAGATTCAGCCATTTCATTTACAAGCAAAGCACATCCAAACATCATAGATTGATGATGATGGTTAATTCCAGTAAAAGGAACAAAATGCATCTTATAACAATTTGTCAAATAGGTAGCATCAAAAGTAACAACATCTCCAAAATATTGGTATGCAGCTCGTGATCTAGCATCTGCCCAAAAACAATTGCCCATGCATCCACATTCATCCACTTGGATTGCGTAAACAAAACCCAGATTTTCGTTTTGTTTCTCGAGAAAAAAATTGTACATTCTTTGTTCATCTCCCTCTCCAAAAAGAACCTTTCTTCTATTGTCCGAATAATTTTGCACATCTTTAGCAATACAACCAACATTATGGTCACCATTGGATTCTTCACTCAACATTGACATTATCTTTCTTGGAGGTACATTGGATTTATTCAGTGTATCTATAAGACTTTTTTGGACACGTGTTACCACTCTATGTCCACGAAGCAAACTTGTACTTCTAGGACTAAGAAGATCATGATTGTGTTTAGTTTTGTACTTACATACAATCCATTTTAATCCCACTTTCTTTAAACCCATAATTGCTTTACATCCTATCCTTATTTCAGCAGGCTTCGGGATTGTATAAGTTTTCTCTTGATAACTTTTATGACGGAAGCCTTCTCTTGAACAAACATATTCTATCCCATTTATTGACTTATCCTTAGCTAGTCGAGAATGACTTATTCTAATACTAAAACCATTTCGCCTTGCATATGCATTATAATATGCACGAGCATCTTCTAATTCCTCAAATTCCATATCAAGACATGGTTCCTTTGGACTGTTAAATGAGGCAATACTTGCAATTGGTTGCTTCAAATAATTATGATCTTTTATCATTTCATTGTCAACATGCCCATCTTCAATAAAATCATCACAAAATGATATTTTATCAATTTCTTTGATATTAGTATTCATCCTAGAGATCCTGCTAGAGGATAACAACATTCTTCAATTATAACTACTAAAATCTCAACTTCATAAATTTTTTCTTATAAAAAATCTAAACTTAACTGCTTGCTTTTGATAGGCAATAATCCTACCCTACCAATACAGCTAAAATGAGAATTCAAGGAAATTAAAAAAAAAAAAAATCACACTGTATTCTGTGAGAGAGAAAACAGAGAAATATGAAAAATCACATTGTATTTGTGCAAATGAAAAATCACATTGTGAGAGAAAAACAGAGAAATAATTTCCGTGAGAGAGAAATTGTGTCGTGAGTGAGAGAGGAGAAAGCACTGGGCAGCAAAGAAATTTTTTTCTTTGCTGC
Organism: Corylus avellana; assembly: GCF_901000735.1. Taxonomy (NCBI): domain Eukaryota; kingdom Viridiplantae; phylum Streptophyta; class Magnoliopsida; order Fagales; family Betulaceae; genus Corylus; species Corylus avellana. The sequence goes on along the minus strand of NC_081542.1, from coordinate 42,645,184 downwards.
CGGTGTGTGTCTGTTAGAGTGAGGGTGAGAGAGAGGGGAGCACCGGAGAGGTCTGGGTTGGCAAGCTCTGGGCTGGGATTCACGGCGCCACTGGAGAGACAGAGAGGGAGGGAGAGGAGAAAAATGAGGATTTTGTCTTTTGTGGATGATGTGAGTTGGTGTTTTAATCGAGTGTTTTTCTCCTCATTTGATTTGGTGTGATAATCCTAGCTGTCCAATTCTAATTGGTGGTCACAAAGGAGCTGGTTTACACCAGCTCCTTATAGAAGTTATCCTCTATAAAAACTCTTACAATAGCTTAGTCATTTCTTACTTTTATCAAAAAATAGAGAAGCAAAACACTAAAAAACCTTTTACGTTGAAATGTTATGCATCTCAAATGCAAAATACAGTTTTTTAACATTTGTGAATAATTCACCGCTACATGTAGCGGACATTGTTCACACATCATCTCATTAATATACTTTTAATATCTGTTGATAATAACTCATTCTAAATTATCTGTACGGTCAATCGTGTATATATATATATACGATTGCATTTAAGTCATGCGTTAGTGTGATACTTAAAATTGTAATATATGACCATGCTCGTCAATGACGGCCTACTCTAGCGAAACTATACATGATAGTAGTTCTTTCTCTTTTGGCAATTCGACTCATCTATCACTAAGGACACACACACACACACGTATATATATATGGTTAGGATTGTATTTAAGTCATGTGTCGGTGTGATACTTAAAATCGTAATATATCACCATGCTCGTCAATGATGGCCTACTCTAGCGAAACTATACATGATAGTAATTCTTTCTCTTTTGGTTGTTCGACTCATCTATCATTAAGGACAAAACCATAATTTTTATCGAGGGGAGACAAAGCATGAATCAAGAATCAAGTCTAATTTTGATAGAAAGAAGGGTAAATATATTATAAATCTCCGAGTCAACGCACCAAAACTATAAAATCCCAATTTTTTTTTTCTTCGAATTTTACTCCATTGGTCAATCAAAAATGCAAAAAAAATCCCTACCGTTAGATTTTCCCCCAAATGTTTAACTTTCATCAGTCCCAAACTAAACAGACCATTTTGCCACTTCAGTATATTAATTTTTTTTATAAATTTAATTTTAAAATTAAATATTTTTTTTTAAGGGGTGGCCAATGTAACATTAAACTACTCAAGAAGAGAGAATAAAATGGAAATAAGGAAAGAGTGAGAAAGAAATTACTCCTTCATTGAATCAAATGGCTAATTCGAGATGACTAGTCTCCTACAAAGCATTTCGAGGATGTTTAAACCTCCAAAGTTCCTCCATGAACAAATGACTCCAAAACTTCTTATTACATCTTCCTGCAGGCTATTTATAATTCCTTCCATGCTAACTACTACCACTAACAACAATTAACAACTTGCTAACTTCTACAACTAACTTCTTAACTACTTTAACCAACTACTCAACTGTATGGGAGGTTACAATAGAATGTTCCATTAACCTAATATACCCATTTCAGTCGGAAAGCCATCCCTAACTTCTGACCACCCCCGAAGGGGTTAGAGGTGGCCGAAAAGCCACCCCCAGGTGATAAGGGTGGCTTTTTGGCCACCCTGAACCCCCTGGGGGTGGCTAGAAAGCCTTAGTCCAATGGCCCTCAACAACATCAACAACGACGGAGGCCGAACTCAAAAGGACAACTGTGTGCTTGTTTAGCTTTTCTGTCCATAGAGTAATAGAGGAGAGCTCCAAGTGAAGAGAAAAAATGTTAGAATTCACGGCGTTCATGATGCAGTACTCGTGGTGGCCCCAGCCCCACAGCAAGGAGCTCCTCCTTGCCATGGAGGAGTCCATTCCCCACCCCCCCACCCCTTTTTTTCCCTTAATCAAACATTTACCTTCTGGGTTTTGAAAGATTTACAAGAAATTGCATACCCATGCAACAGTTCGTGATTTCTATCGTCGTTCTAATATTAGAGTTCAGTGAAATTGGACAACTAGCTAGCATGATTTGCATTTGAAAGGCAAGTTTTATTTAAACCAACGTTGTGTACGAAGTTACAGTGTGAAAAATTGGAAATCGCTAGCATGATTTATGGCCACCCCTAACGCCACTAACGTTAGGGGTGGCTGGAAAGCCACCCCCAACCCCTGGGGTGGCTTGTGAGCCATCCATAGAGGTGGCTAGGGGCCAAATCTGGTTGGGAGTGAACGTTAAGGGTGGCCGGAAAGCCACCCCCAACCCCTCGGGTGGCTTCTGAGCCATCCGTAAAGGTGGCTAGGGGCCAAATCTGGTTGGGAGTGACACGCGGCCAATTCCATGGCCTAAAAATTTTCCTAATAAAATAATTATTCTATTTCAAATTTCTCTATTTTCGGTAATACATGTTCTCTTTCTTAATGGAATACTCAATTTCAATTAGGCCATGTTTGATTTGCGGAATGAGTATTCAATTAAAAAAATGAATATGTATTATTGGGAATATAAAATGTTGGAATTGAAAATTCTTTAATTTAGTAGCAACACATATTTTATAATTGGAATTGAACCAAAATTACTAAAAAATCTCACTTAATTTCTAATTTTTCCAAAACTCAAATTACAAAAAAAAAAAAAAAAAAGGTTGAAGGTGCGGTGGTTTGCCTCCCACAGCAGGCATTGAGGGTGGCCGCGCCACCCTAAAGGACCTCGCCGTGGCCCTCTAGGGATGGCCAAGACCACCCCTGGTGAGAGTCCGAGCCACCCCCGATGGCACCAGGGTTGGCTGCGTCACTACCGAAAGGCTTCACCAATCCACCACGAGAAGAATGACTATTTCATAGGAATAGCCATTTTAGAGAATAGACATTCTATTTGAAACAAATGAATAACTATTTATAGGTATAACTATTTCATTTTAGGGCATGAACCAAACGGATCATAGTCTTGAAACCACGTTGAACTCCTGGACTGTCGCATCTGTTCCCTTTGTCCATCCAAACACACAAACCATGTGCAATGCTTCAAGTCTTCGGACGCCACTTGATTTTCGCAGCATGTGGCGCCAATATGAGGTCAAAGATAGATGGCCTTGATCTCAAACAAAAATTTGACCGTTGGATCATATAAATAATGACATCGCTCCATGAATAATGAAAATTTTTGAACAATTAATGACAGTGCCACGTCGTTGCATTCGCCTTCAGAATCTAAAGACGCCCTTTTCCTTGCCTTCTCTTTCAAATTATGCCCTCATTTCTGAAGACCATTTCTCGTCGCCCGTCGGATTCGATAAAAACAATCAGGAGATTCTGGATTGTATTTTGGAGGCAAATTAAACCATGCAATTCTGTAGCCCTTCTTTGACTCTTCTAAACTCGATCTCATTCTGTTCTCAATCCCATTTTTTTCTCCATTCACTACAGTTGATAACTCTGCTATGAAAATGTTGATAGATAACAACCCGGCTACCTGCGTTGTGGAGAAAGAAATCAAATGCAATGAATATCTACAAGGTGACCAAGAAAGTTCAATAACTCCTCATCCAATCCAACACCATCTGCTCATCTCTCTTTCCGTTTTTCTAGCTATCATCCCCCATGGATGAGCATAAACACCAACAGCCTCTCCTACTATGCTTTCTGCTTCCCGTTTTCCTCTTCTTCCAATCCATATCGGCTGTTGATTTGGTCTTCAATGGCTTCAAGTCCTCCGATATGTTACTCTATGGCCTGGCCGACGTTGAATCTCGTATTCTAACGCTCACTAACAGAACAGATCACTCAATCAGCCGGGCAATTTACCCAGAAAAAATCCCCGCTAAAAACCCAAACTCTTCTTATGTATATCCTTTTTCAACTTCTTTCATCTTCTCTTTGGTTCCTTACAAGAATAATCCTTCTGCTAGGCATGGCATAGTTTTCATGTTTGTGCCCGTTAAGGGCATCGAAGGCGCGGGCCCAGGTAATTATCTAGGCCTTCTCAACTTCACCAACAATGGGAATCCCAATAACCATGTCTTTGGTGTCGAGTTTGATGTGTTTAAGAACCAAGAATTCGATGACATAAGCACCAACCATGTTGGAATCGACGTGAACTCCCTCAAATCCAATGCATCACACGATTCCGGGTACTGGCCCGACAACAGCAGCGATGCTGATGATGACAAGTCATTCAAGGAATTGAAGCTCAACAGTGGTGAAAATTACCAAGTTTGGATTGACTATTCAGATTCTTTGATAAATGTTACTATAGCTCTGGCAGGCATGAAAAGACCTCTGAAGCCTTTGTTGAATATTTCTATTGATCTTTCTGAGGTTTTTGAGGATGAAATGTTTGTTGGCTTTTCTAGTAGTACCGGAACGTTAATTCAAAGAAACAATATTTTAGCTTGGAGCTTTAGTAATTCCAACTTTTCGTTAAGCCAAGAGTTGATTACCACCGGTTTGCCATCGTTTGTTATTCCAAAGGGTTCTATATTTCGATCCAAATGGTTTATTGCAGGAATCACAGTGGGAGGTTTCTCCGGTGTCTGTCTTTGTACTCTGTTTGCTCTGTTTTTGATCAAGAGGAAGCGAAGGGGAGTACATGTTAGGGAGAGAGAAGAAATGGAAGAGTGGGAACTGGAGTATTGGCCACACAGAATGACTTATGTAGAAATTGAGGCGGCAACAAGAGATTTCTCAGAAGAAAATGTGATTGGAACTGGAGGGAATGGCAAGGTCTATAAGGGTGTTTTAGCAGGAGGGGCAGAGATTGCAGTGAAATGCATTTCGCACGAAAATGATGGGATGAGAGAATTTCTGGCTGAAATTTCAAGCCTTGGAAGAATGAAGAATAGAAGTTTGGTGGGGTTGAGAGGGTGGTCCAAGAGAGACAAGGGCAAATTCTTTTTGGTTTATGACTTTATGGAAAATGGGAGTTTGGACAAGTGGGTGTTTGAATGTAATGACAGGAGGATGTTGAGCTGTGAAGACAGGATAAAGATTATAAAAGACGTAGCTTCAGCAGTCTTGTACTTACATGAGGGGTGGGATGTCAAAGTCCTTCATAGGGACATTAAGGCCAGCAATGTGTTACTTGACAAGGATATGAATGGAAGGCTAGGGGATTTCGGATTAGCCCGAACGTACGACCATAGTCAAGTGCCTAACACGACAAGGGTGGTTGGGACCGTCGGATATTTGGCACCGGAAGTGATTAGGAGCGGACGGTCATCGGCTCAAACTGATGTGTTTGGATTTGGTATCCTGATTTTAGAAGTAATGTGTGGGAGGAGGCCTATAGAGGAAGGCAAGCCACCATTGGTAGATTGGGCATGGCTATTGATGGTACAAGGGCAATTAATGAATGCCCTTGATGAGAGATTGAAGGGTAGAGGCGAGTTTGATGAACAAGAAGTGGAGAGGGTGCTTCACTTGGGCTTGTTGTGTGCGTACCCTGACCCAAGTTCCCGGCCAACCATGAGACAAGTAATGAAAGTGTTGGAGGGAAACAATGAGGTTGCGGAGGCGGTTGAAAGTGAGGATACAGATGCATATTTGCTCCGTAAAATGAAATCCATTCCACGAAATTTTGGGTCTTCATCCATGGATCTCTCTTGGTCCAAAACTATGGTGGGGGCAGGTGAATCTGCATCATGAATGGACAATTGAGTGTAATTTGTTGTATCATCTCAGAAGCAACAGAAGAAAGAAAGTAGATTACATGCATAATGAACGAGGGTCTAAATGTATTACATTGTATTATGGGTGTTGGGTATCTATATGACTTGTCTTCACTGTTTGTCTCTATTTCTATGTATTAATGTATATGACATGTATGTAAAAATGCAAATGCATATAAGTTATTAGCAATATCAGCAGCTATCACTTTTAGGTATCTGCATCTGCATCTGCATTGTGCGATTATTATCTGCATCCACACGATTATTACATTAAGGAGGGGGGAGGGGAGGATTAGAACTAATGATCTTCGCTTCATTAAGCGTAGTCACAGCCGATTGAGCTACCTTTTGTGGACGTAATTTGTGCTTCTAGTTGAACACTATTATTCATATCACACTTATTAATCATTTTGCCATAAATTACAAATCCAACAAACCAACAAAAAAAAAAAAAAAAAAAAATCAACACATTATGAATCTAAATCAACCCTCCTACAAGTACAAATCATGAATCAATTAAATGTAAAATATAAGGACAATTGTATTGTAAGTAAAATATGACAAACTAATAAGCTTCATTACTTATAAACTTCTAAGCAAGAGAAAGAGACGCTTCAATAATTGAATTTAAAACTTTAATATGTATTATATATAAAGGGAATACATATACGATTATTAATTGTATCTATATACCTTAAAATTTCTATCTGCATTTGTATATGCAGATAGTGGATGCGATCGATTTTTATCTACCCGCACTTTCATCATTATTCATAAGTACTCGAAAACCTAACATCCATAAAAAATAAAATAAAATAAAATAAAATCTGAGTGGCTATATGATGTGTAGAAATATATAATATGAAAGAGAGAGCGGAACTAAAGAAAATATGATATATTATTGTTAATTTCTATATTCTCGTGCTTAGATAAATCAGGGGTGATGTCCCTATTAGAATTCTACAACATTCATTGACATAATGGCTAGTGTAAAAAGATCACAAAAGTCTAACGGTGACGTTATTCAATTGAAACTTGAAATCTCCAATGGGTAGTTGATATAGAAAATAAATAGAAAGAATTATTAATTACCGGCAAAAAAAAAAAAAAATCATTATTTTTCACTTATTTTTAAATATTCCAGCCTGTATCCGAGCCTATCTGTCCTTATCCTAAAAGTGATTGTTCTATAAGGTTACATGAAAATGCATTTGATTATAAGAGCAATCAGATAAGAAAAAAAAAAAAAAAAAGATTATAAGAGCAATCACAATGGCTCAGTTCTTACTTTATCTAAAATAGAGGAGTAAAACACTAAAAAATCATCTACATTAGAATACTATGCATCTCAATTAATGCAAAATGCATTTGTTTAGCGTTTGTGAACAATTCCACTATATGTAGTTGATACTATTCACACATCCATCTCATTAATATACTATTTATTTCTCTACATCGCTCTTTTCCCAAGATTTTCTCTTCTACATCTCTGTTTTCTCAAAATTGTTACCGGTCGGAACAGTAACTGGTTTTTTTAAAAAATTGTTTTCTTAGGTTATTTTTTGTATTGGGCCTAAAATAAGCCTATTTTTTTTCATATAATTGGCCTATTTTAAAAAACATCTATTAGCTTTTTTGTCAAAATTAATTGGGTTTTGTTGTGATGGTTCCAAATAATTAAAATAAAAAACCAAAAAAAGCTCAAAAATCAAAAAAAAAAAAAATAAACATTTTTGCCTATATGGGCCATAGAAATAAAAATTCAATTTTTTTAAAAGGCTCTAAAAATTATTTTAAATTAGTTACATAAAGAAAACATTAAAACAATAAAAATAAGTATTTAAACAAATCAACATGCACAAGAAAAACCCCCTTACTACAACAATTCAAAACCAAAAAAAAAAAAATAAAACAAATATTTAAATAATCTACCAACCAAAAGAAATACCTCTTACAATAAAAATAGTTCATAAATATAAATATATAAATAGTTCGTAAAAATTTTTAATATATATAAATACCCTGTTCCCGGTAACCCGATAATTACCGGGTACCAAAAACCGGGTATTGGAACCGGGTACCGGTTTTTGGTTTTTCCCAACTCGCACTAATGAATTTCTGAAAGTTGACCAAGAAACTTCAATTACTACTTCTCATCCACCACCACCACCTTTTCTTAATTTTCTCAGATCCACCTGCATCTGCTTATCTCTCTTTCATAATTTTCTTCAATTATGAAAAAGCAGAAACACCGACAGCCTCTCCTACTATGGTTTCTGTTGCAGGTTTTTCTCTTCTTCCAATCCAAATCGGCTGTTGATTTCGTCTTCAATGGCTTCAACTCCTCTGATATGTTGCTCTATGGCCTGGCATAGTTTTCCTTTTTGTGCCCATTACAAGGATATAGATGCATACTGCTCCGAAAAATGAAACCCATGGGTAGGTGGTCTGAGATTCAACAAGATTTTGGGTCTTCATTGTTGTGCGAAAGGTCACGAATTTCTCTCACAATCAATCAAGCAGAATAAACAAAATCACAACAAGAACACAAAATTTATGTAGTTCGGTAAATTACCTATGTCTACTGTGCCACAGTAGAGAGATATTTCACTAATTCAGAAGGAGAGACACAAAAGAGTGTTTAATCACTCACAAACCCAAATCCCCAAATTCACCTAATTTCTCTCACTCACAAGCTCTGTTCTATTTTCTGCCGATCGAGGATACTTTCTACAACTCCCATGTAACCCTTTTATAGAACAAGGTAGCATGTGAAATGAATAAACTAAATGAGTTTATTCATTTCTTCAGACGGCTGCCCAAGATGGCTATAGAATTATGGGTGCTTCTTTTGTTGACAATCAATAATAAACAAAAGAGTTATTATAAGGCTAAAACTCTTGGGTGCAGTGAATTCTTAGGTGAGAAGTCTTCATGCGACGGTTCTCTGGAGATTAAGGACAAATCACAGCAAATAAGGTGGCAGACTGGCAGCTTCATTTTACAAAAAACTGAATGGCATATGTTGGGCGCAGCTCTTAGGTGCGGCAGAAGGCAGCCCACAATTCAAGCCTTTTTCAACTTTGCTTCTCCATTAAGAAAACAAATAACAAATTCAATAACCAAAAATTTGGCCCATTTCTATTGATCAAATATGAGCCAATCAATTTCAACATTCATCACACCCAACAATTGAAGATATTATGCAGTTCCACTCTTCATCTGTTAACTCAGTTTCCGGTCACCCCGGAGAACTTAGGTTCAATTGAGGTGGTGCAATGTGCTAGATAGCTATTGATAATTAGAAAGATATTGAACTCTGAAGGGAGAAGGAGAAGTGGGAGTTTTTTGGTGTAAGAGCTTTGTTCTATGAATGAATTCCTCTGTTCTCATTAGCAGTGCATGTCTCATATATATATATACTCGCACATTTGGTTACAACACGTTTTACATACGTGTACACAGTACAATATCTTACAAGGGATGGCCAAAATCTTTCATTTGGTTGTATTGAGACGTGCGTTTGTCAGATTGGCCCTTCTCCTTTTATGGGCATCCTTGGTTTGGGTCGGTATGGCCTTGCCTTACTGTGGGCCAATTTCTGTTAGTGGAAAGGTGTGGCCGATACCTCTCGTGCAAGAGAGGCATGCTTGAGTCAGGTCTGTACGTAGTGGTTACCATAAATAGCGGGGTCATACAATAAATGCGACGTGCACAATGGGCGCACAGTGACATGCCCACTAGGCGACACGGGCTCACTGAGCGACCTGCTGTTGGCGACTCATCGCCTTGCTTCTAAGGGGCTGATTTTCTCTCCAACATCATCATGTCTATCTCTTGGTCCAATACTATGGCGGAGGGGAGGTGAAGCTTAGCTAGATCATGAATGGAGAGTTGAGGGTCATTTGTTCTATCAGCTCAGAAGCAAAGGAGATTTGCTTAAGAATACTTGAGGTTGCTGGATTTTGTGTCTGGACTCGGCTTCTGGCGGTCTGGACAGGGCCTTCTAGAATCAGCTTTCTAGACATCCTGAGATGCTTCATTTTCAACAACTTACATGTAAACCGAATGTGCCAAAACATAACCTAACAAACTCCCCCGTGGCCATTCAGGGACAAAAATAATTGTACATGAAAATGACACATCAACTCCCCCTTTTGTCTCTGAAGGACAAAAGGAAACAACAACAAAAATGGGATTCTAGAGTTTAAACTGAAAAACAACCCATTAAATCTGAAATAAGTAGCCACAATAAACAACAAAACAAAATTCCATGACATAATGGCATGCGATTTGTAAGCAAAGCGAACAAAAATGAAAATTATTCTTGCCAAAAACTGTCCTTGATATACTTCACATCTTGCTCCAAAGTCGTCAGGCGGGTGTTGATAGCTTCGATGCTTTGGCCTTGAGCTGAAAGTAAGTCAATTATTGTATTTAATTGACTGGAAACATCTGATGAACCCGAGGAGGATGCAGCTGGAGGATCTTGAACGATTGGAGGAGCATGGTCAGCTGGAGCGGGAAGCCTATGAAGTTGGGCATTTGACTTCATCACTGTTGCTTTGCCAAAGTAACCTTCAAGAGAACTTTTAAAAGAAAAACACGACAAGGCTGAAATAAGAGTGTCCGGACAGGTAAGTGATGTGTCCGGACATCCTCCCCCTCAAATTTAAAGCAAAACAAAAAAAAAAATCTGATTTGATTTGTTTTTTTTCTAAAAAAAAATAATAAAAAAAAAAACACAACTTGTATAGATACCCAATATCTCATGCATGTCCTTATGAATAGCTTATCAATCCGGAGTGATCAACATACTACACACACCATAAATGTACCATATGCATGAAGTACCCTTGTTCTGTGAATTCAGAAAAGTAAGCAATAACACATAAAACTATGCAAAATGTGTAGTGTGTGAAAACTCCCGTTAAATAAGATTTCATCAATGGAAGACAAATCTAGACAGACTTTTTGTAAATGAAAGACAAACAGTCTGATTCAAGCCACAGTCAAACCTTATAATGTTAGGATCTAGATTCCCTCATCCGATACACTACCCCTGAGACGAAGCATTCGCTTTTCACCATGTCCTTTAGTAATCATCTATTTCCGCAATGATTTGATCATTGATTCTTTCTATAGGGACATATAGAAGCAAACATAAGTCATTTGAGCACATTTTATGCCTCTTTTTAAAAAAAAAAGAAAATGTCGGAATTTTTAGGAGCTAGGTTCAACTAACGAGTGGTCAAATGGATAGAAAAGACATATCTATCTTCCAAACAAAATGTTTGATCCGAATTCCCAAACACATATCAAAAATACTAACTTAATGGGGGCAAATAGTGCACAACTTCGAACATGAGAGAAACTGACTCTTACTCCCTCAACAGTCTTCAGAAGAACAAGGTAGATCATAAAACATATGAATCATTAGATGTAAATTGCAAAATTATTGACCCCACTCTTATGTACAATATGCATTTCGGAACAATACATGAGAAACTGACCACCGAACAAGAAAGAGAGAAAAGAAAAAAATAACACAAAAAAATGCCTCAAAATACCAAAGAGAAATGAAATATGCATAAATTCAAAAAATAACACAAAAAAAAAAAAAATGCCTTAGAATACCAAAGATAAATGAAATATGCATAAATTCCAGGCATGTCATATGCCCACCTAATCTAGGTGAGTCCATTACCACTCCCCCACACTCCCCCTCAATGGGTGAATGGTATTAATCTTCTTGACCCAAACTTTCTTCACAATAGGGACAATTGTGTGACCCTTATCCAAGACATCTAACCGTGTTACTACGTCTCTCATCATGTTGAATAATTTCTCATAACTATTTTTAGAATGAAAATATTCGCTTTTAGGCTCATGACTGTTAAGCTGAAAACACTGAGGACGAATATGTCCAATCTTACCACAGTTATGACACGTAGGAATAAACCTTTGAGAAGGTTGGTTCCTTAACATATGCACACTTCTTGACTTAGAACTAGACATATAGGAATCAGTTAGATTTCCCTTACCTTTTCCACCTTTGGAAATTTGAGGAGAAATTACCTTCTTTTCAGCCAAGCTATCTTCTTTGTTCACTGGTTTCACAAAAATCATCTTTGAAGAAGAAGCAACATTAGTAGATAAAATAGCTTATTTATCAAAACCCAATCCAGTTCTATCAAACGAATGTTTCTGATTATGTAACATTTGATTTAGCTTTTCACTAGAGAATTTTGTTAAATGATTCTTTGATTCATTCAGTTCATTCTCTAAGGATTTCACTTTGGCAATTAGCATTTGATTTTCAGACATCAAAGTATTATGAGTATCAAGAGAATCAGTTAAGGTGATAGAAAGTTGATAATTTTCAAGATTAACCTCTTTGAGTTTCTTCAATTGCTGCTTATTCAGCTTTTTCAGTTTAGTGCATTCCACAAAGAGATTATTATAAGCATTTTGCAGATCATCTTCTTCTTCTGAATCATTATCGGACACACCTTGTTTGTCTTGAGAATTATACTCACTATTCTCAAGCTCACTCTCATAACTAACTCCAAATGCTAAGTAATTAACTCCCTGTTGAGCATCGTCTTTGTCTGACTCATCACTTTGAGTCACATTAAATGCCTTGCTATTTGACTTTTTCAAGTTAGCACAGTCAACACGAATGTGCCCATGTCCTCCACATTCGTGACACTTGATACCTCTAGGTGACTTTCCTTTCTCAACATTCTCAATTCTAGATTTCTTAGAAAATTGTGAATTGCTATTTCTAAAATTTCCTTTCTTGGATCTAAAGAATTTCCTAAACTTCTTAGCAAACATAGCAATTTCTTCCTCATTTCCAGAATCCTCATCACATGAACCACAAGAGTCAACCTTAACATTTGTTGCCTTAAGAGCAATATTCTTGGTGCTCTTGTGTTTAGGAAGAATTAACTCAAAAGTTTGAAATGAACCTACAAGTTCTTCTACTCTCATTGTGTCTAGGTCTTTGCTTTGTTGTATGGCAGCAATTTGAGGTATAAACCTCTCAGGTAAAGACCTTAAGATTTTCTTCACAACCTTAGCATCATCCATTTTCTTTCCTAAATTGATAGTCGAGTTTTTAATGACACTAAGTTTTGAGTAGAATTCATCAAATGTTTCATCTTCTTGCTTTCTAATCTCCTCAAACTGAGAAACCAACATTTGAATTTTTTAAGTTCTAACATCCTTAGTTCCTTCATGTGTGATTTCTAAAGTTTCCCAAGCTTCCTTAGCTATCTCACATCTAGAAATTCTTGAAAATATCCTTATTTGAAACAGATATGTAAATAGCATTTATAGCTTTGTCATTAGCAGTAGCATTATTCTTTTCCTCTGTTGTCCATTCAGCTATTGCTTTGTCTGGACGAGTCCATCCAGATTCAACAATATGCCAAACGCTAATGGATTTAAAGTATGCTTTCAAACGTATTTTCCAAAGCGTATAATTAGTTCCGTCAAAGACAGGAAGGGAATTAGGAGCAACAGTATGAGACATTTGATATGGAGTCTCGGATCACACTCAGGAAATAATTCCTTCACAGAGTGAACCCGCTCTGATACCAATTGAAAAACCTAAAAACGACTCCAAACGACACCTATCCAAATGTCTAGGTGTTTCACAAAGATTATGCAAAAATAGATCTAACCTAGCAGTTAAAAATCAACCAAATACAGATATGAAATAAGCAATCAAGAACACAGATATTTGGTTATGAAGAGGAAACCATTTAGAGAACTCTCTAAACGTAAAACCTCTCCGGGGCAGCCAAACCCAGGAAATCAATCCACTATAAGAAGAATAAGGAATACAAGAAGAATTACAAAACCTTTGCAATTTACTCTTCCTAGTACACGACAAGCGACCCACTTGACTTCTATCGCAGTAGCCCTTTCCATAACATCTGGCACAATTCTTCTAAAAGATTTCCTTTCACTGGAACTCTAATTAGCTTCACGTATTTAATCTTTACTCACATAAACTAGAACAATATCTCTCTCTAAGCTCTCTATTTTTGTTCCCCAAAATCCGTACATATAATAGGCAAAACAGTTTGCATGAATAGAAAATAAAACACCATTCAGCAGTTGTGTCCGGACAGGAATAGTGGGTGTCCGAACACAGCTAGGGTTACATATGCGTAACCACATGGTGTCCGGACATCTAAGTCTTGTCTCCGAATAGGCCATATAAAATGGACTTGCTGGAAATTGGGTCCGGACCTGACTCTCAATTGCAGCTTTCTGGAACTTGGGTCCGGACCCAGCTTCTCGCGGTCCGGACATGCAAATCAAAATTAGCTTGCTGGATTTTGTGTCTGGACCTGGCTTCTGGCGGTCCGGACAGGGCCTTCTAGAATCAGCTTTCTGGACATGTTGAGTTGCTTCATTTTCAACAACATACATGTAAACCAAATGTGCAAAAACATGACCTAACAATATATATATATATATATATATATATATATATAT
>NC_081542.1:42614028-42630927 GCF_901000735.1 Corylus avellana | reverse complement strand
ACCATAGTCAAGTGCCTAACACGACAAGGGTGGTTGGGACCGTCGGATATTTGGCACCGGAAGTGATTAGGAGCGGACGGTCATCGGCTCAAACTGATGTGTTTGGATTTGGTATCCTGATTTTAGAAGTAATGTGTGGGAGGAGGCCTATAGAGGAAGGCAAGCCACCATTGGTAGATTGGGCATGGCTATTGATGGTACAAGGGCAATTAATGAATGCCCTTGATGAGAGATTGAAGGGTAGAGGCGAGTTTGATGAACAAGAAGTGGAGAGGGTGCTTCACTTGGGCTTGTTGTGTGCGTACCCTGACCCAAGTTCCCGGCCAACCATGAGACAAGTAATGAAAGTGTTGGAGGGAAACAATGAGGTTGCGGAGGCGGTTGAAAGTGAGGATACAGATGCATATTTGCTCCGTAAAATGAAATCCATTCCACGAAATTTTGGGTCTTCATCCATGGATCTCTCTTGGTCCAAAACTATGGTGGGGAGCAGGTGAATCTGCATCATGAATGGACAATTGAGTGTAATTTGTTGTATCATCTCAGAAGCAACAGAAGAAAGAAAGTAGATTACATGCATAATGAACGAGGGTCTAAATGTATTACATTGTATTATGGGTGTTGGGTATCTATATGACTTGTCTTCACTGTTTGTCTCTATTTCTATGTATTAATGTATAAGACATGTATGTAAAAATGCAAATGCATATAAGTTATTAGCAATATCAGCAGCTATCACTTTTAGGTATCTGCATCTGCATCTGCATTGTGCGATTATTATCTGCATCCACACGATTATTACATTAAGGAGGGGGGAGGGGAGGATTAGAACTAATGATCTTCGCTTCATTAAGCGTAGTCACAGCCGATTGAGCTACCTTTTGTGGACGTAATTTGTGCTTCTAGTTGAACACTATTATTCATATCACACTTATTAATCATTTTGCCATAAATTACAAATCCAACAAACCAACAAAAAAAAAAAAAAAAAAAAATCAACACATTATGAATCTAAATCAACCCTCCTACAAGTACAAATCATGAATCAATTAAATGTAAAATATAAGGACAATTGTATTGTAAGTAAAATATGACAAACTAATAAGCTTCATTACTTATAAACTTCTAAGCAAGAGAAAGAGACGCTTCAATAATTGAATTTAAAACTTTAATATGTATTTTTTTTTTTTTGAAACAATTTCACTTGCATTTCATCACAAAAAACAGAGTACTTGACTCTACATAGAAAGAGCAAAAAGCTCTTGGGATACAATATCAGCTATACAACTGGGTGCTTCGTTTCTCCAGATGCGGTCGATGGGCCCATTAATTGCAAATTTCGCCAATCCATGAGCCGCTGCGTTTGCCTCCCTATTGACGTGCCTCATCTCCCATCTTCTAATATCCCCCAGAAGTGTCTTTGAATCCTCAACCACTTGTCCATAACGGCTCCACTGGTATTCCTTACAGTTTATTGCTTGGACAACCGTTTTGCAATCTCCTTCAAAAATGACTTCTTGAATCCCCATTTCACGGCTAAGTTCAATGGCCCTAAGTGCTCCCATTGCCTCTGCTATAACCGGTTCTGGGTAAGCCTCCACCGTTTTGCACAGGGCGGCAGTGATCTTGCCCAAATGATCACGGACCAGCACGCCTATCCCCATACACTTGCTCGTATTATCCAGGGCCACATCCCAATTTGCTTTAAAAATTCCCATAGGAGGACTCTGCCACTTGATCTCCCGTCTCTCCTCAACAGCAATGTGTGTTCCTCTTTCCTTAGCCTGGGCTGTTTTGTATTCCTGCAAGCACCTTTCTGCAGTATGGACAACCTGGACTGGGTGAGTAAATAGGCCCCCATGCAGCACTGAATTTCGACGGGACCAAATCCCCCAAGCTATTTGCACACACAGCTCAATCTCCTCCTTATTACATTTACTCCGCAGAAGTTCCATAAATTCCATAGCTTCTGTGTCTAGGCTGTGGCACTTTTGTATTTTCCGTGGACCCACCCCCCAGACATCTTGAGCCGCTGGGCATTCCCATATAACGTGCTTGCCTGTTTCCAC
This sequence comes from Corylus avellana, assembly GCF_901000735.1. Lineage (NCBI taxonomy): Eukaryota > Viridiplantae > Streptophyta > Magnoliopsida > Fagales > Betulaceae > Corylus > Corylus avellana. Next base: position 42,628,858 of record NC_081542.1, on the reverse strand, counting down.
TTCTCTCTCACAGAACATGCACATAGCATCCTTCACCACCCCTTTTCGGAGGAGGTTAGCTTTTGTGGGTAATATATTGTTGCACAGTTTCCATATGAACACACGCACATTGTTAGGAACTTCTAACGCCCATATAAGTTTCCACATCTCTGTCCCTCTTTCCTCTGTTGATGCCTCTCCCAATGTCTTCCTAGCCTTCTCCTGCTCCAAATAATATGCGCTTTTTACTGTAAAATCCCCCGTCGGTGAGGCTCTCCATATTTCCTTATCGGGCTGCTGGTATTTACTAACCGGCAGACTACATATTAGCTCCGCTTCTTCCTCCACGAAAATGTCACGGATTAAATGAACATTCCAGCCAGTCCCTCCAGGTCCCATCAGCTCACTCACCGTAGCATCTGCTTCTAATCTAGTCACCGGGGATTGTATTGTAAAAGTAGTGGGTCTAGGAAGCCACCGATCTCCCCAGATGCGTACATTTCGTCCATCTCCTATACGCCAAATAAGCCCCTCAAGAAGAAGATCCCTGGCTGACATGATACTTCTCCAGACTAGAGAAGGTCTGCTGCCAATAGTTGCCTCTTTAAATGACCCTTTAGCAAAATATTTTGCTTTTAGAATATCTGCCGCCAGACTTTTGGGATTTTTTATGAGTCTCCAACCTTGTTTTGCAAGCAAGGCTTTATTAAAACAATGAAGATCCCGAAAGCCCATGCCGCCCTGCGCCTTTGATCGCCCCATCTTTTCCCAACTCATCCAATGAATCTTCTTTTCATTCTCCTTGTGTCCCCACCAAAACTTTTGCATGAGCGAGTTTAGCTCCTTGCAAAGAGTCTTAGGAAGTAGGAACATACTCATGCTATATGTAGGTATAGCTTGGACAACCGCTTTCAAAAGAATCTCCTTCCCGGCCTGAGAGAGAAATTTTGTCTTCCAATCATTGATCCGATTTCTCACTCTTTCCTTGATATTTTGAAACTCTTGAACTCGGGATCTCCCCACCAAAGCTGGAAGTCCAAGATATTTATCATATCTGTGTGTAGCTGGCACACCCGCCAACTGGAGAATGGATGCCTTTTGATCTGAGCTGGTATTACGACTGAAGAAAATAGAGGTCTTGTCTCTATTTAGGCGTTGTCCCGATGCCTTCTCATATTTCTCCAAAATGCCCGTAAGATTAAGCCAGTCTTGGGAGGTGGATTTGCAGAACAAGAGGCTGTCATCTGCAAAAAACAAATGAGATAATCTTGGCCCCTTAGGCGAGGTAGGAACACCCTTCAATAACCCTGTAGACTCCGCCTGTTGAAGTAATGCACTCAAAGCTTCAGCACAAAGAATAAACAAATATGGTGAGAGGGGATCGCCTTGTCGAATTCCCCGTGAAGGTTTAATAGAACCTTCAGGGTTTCCGTTAACAATGATAGAATATGTCACTGATGATATGCATTTCTTAATAAGAGCAATCCATTTTTCTGCAAAACCCATCTTCCTCATTACTTCCTCAAGAAAAATCCGTTCAACCCTATCATAGGCTTTGCTCATGTCCAATTTGAGCGCCATATATCCTACCTTACCCCACATCCTAGAGTGCATGGTATGGAGCGTTTCATACGCTGCCAGCACATTGTCAGAAATCAAGCGCCCAGGTATAAAAGCACTTTGATTTTGTGATATGATAATTGGTAAAATGACCTTCAACCTATTAGCCAAAGTTTTCAAAATTATTTTGTACATCACATTACAAAGGCTTATGGGTCTAAAATGAGAGACTTTTATTGGGTTTTTTTATCTTCGGGATCAAAGCAATATTAGTACAATTCAAATCTTCATCTAGATACCCAGTCTGAAAAAATTCGAGAACAACATTACAAACCTCGTGTCCCACGTCCGCCCAGTTATCAATGTAGAACCCAGCCGGTATGCCATCGGGTCCTGGCGACTTCATTGGAGCCATCTCCGAAATTGCAGCTCCAATTTCCTCTGCCGTAGGCTCCCTCAATAGTGCTTCGTTCATTTCATCAGTCACCTTTTTTCCCAGGCCTGCTAAGCTGTCTTCAACTCCAACCGGTTCTGATGTAGTGAATAAATCTTGGAAAAATTCACTGAAAGCTTGTATGACTTGTTCTTCTGTTGTGCACATAGTTCCATCTTCCGTAGTAACACATGAGATACGGCTGGAACGTCTCCTTTGATTGACACATGCATGGAAAAACTTAGAGTTTTTGTCCCCATATTGTAGCCAATGCTCTTTTGCACGCTGTTTCCACTTCACCTCATCTTCAAAAAGGAGCTCATTTAAGTCATCTTGGAGAGTTTGGATTTCCTTCTGCCGCATATTCCCCTCCTCCCCCTGCAATTGCTGAAGAAGAGAGGTTTTCTGTGCTATTATCGCCCCCTTCCCTGCAGTTTTTTCACGATGCTTCTGCATTAAAATTTTTTTGCTGTCTTCCATTTTTCTTTTGACCCGTTGCCAAACATTAGGATGAGAATTCTTGACCCTCCAGACCTGCTTTATAGCCTCCTTATTCTCCCTCATTTTGCCCCAACTTGCCTCGTAGCTAAATCTCCGCTTATTCCTAGCACGTCGGGCCCCCTCCCGAAAAATGGTCACAGATAGTGGTGAATGATCCGAGCTCCGAGCTGCCATCACCTCCACATGACGATTTGGGAATAAATCAGTCCACGCCAAATTGCTCAGAGCTCGATCAAGTCGTTCTTGAGTGAAATGTCTATCTTCTCTTTTATTACTCCATGTAAAAAGGGGACCTGTGTAACCAAGCTCAATAAGTTGACATCCCTCCAAAGTGTCTTTGAAAGCGTCCATCTGCCACCTTGGAGTCTTGCGCTCCCCCGACTTTTCTTCGCTTGACACAATCTCATTAAAATCACCAATGCATAGCCATGCACTAGGTGAAAAATCCTTCAAATGTTGCAAAAGGCTCCAAGCTTCCTTACGTTTTGTTACCTCGGGGTGTCCATAAAACCCCGTAAATTTCCAGGGCTGGCCAAGTGTCCCAACTCTTACAACCGCGTTAATATGTCGGCGGCTATAATTTTGGATCGTCACATCAATTTCCGAACTCCATAGCAAAGCCAAACCCCCACTTCGTCCCACACAGTCTACTACAAAAACACTCCCAAATCCCAGTTGAGCCTTAAGACATTCCAACCGAGGAGCTTGAAGTTTGGTTTCCATGAGAAAAACCAAACTGGGCCGCTTTTCCTTCACCAAACTGCGAAGGTCCCGAATTGTCCGAGGGTTCCCAAGCCCTCGGCAATTCCAGCTTAACAGATTCATTTCGACCGGCGGGGCTGATTCGCAGCCACCGCCGATATTTTCTCCATAGAAACTTGCGTATTGTCCCCCTCCTTCACTCTTTTTCTTCCCCCCTCAGCTTCTTCAGCATACTCTCTGCCCCCCGCCAGTCTTTTACCCAGAGGGCCATGGCATAAAGATCTTGGGCCCTGCTCTACAGTGATAGCTCGGGCTTGCTTTTTCCATGTCCGGATATTGGGCCCCTTCAGAATGGTGGGCCTTTGAACAGGAGCAGTGGGCTTCAATCCCTGTATGGCGACAGTCTCTTTTCCTTTTTTACTCTTCCCTTTTTCCTTTTTCTTCTTTGAGCACGTGGCGTCACCCTCATGCCTTGAATCAATTCCATCCATGATTTGATTGAAATTTCCCTTCAATGAGGGGCCATCCGTTTGGAAAAAAATCCCCTCAACCTTGTCATTATTACTCCCCTTTTCCATAACGTCTTCCTCTATTTCAGTATCGCCATTTTTAAAACCTTCATGTTCCATATTTGAATTACTATATGGGTGCCCTTGACTAATGGCCTGATTTGTCTCCACAGAATCTTTCCCCATTAATTGCTCTTCACTCCTGTTTTCCCGCATAAGCAAATCGTTCCCATTATGGAACGTTCCTGAATCTTGCTTTCCCCCTCCAGATTTTCCACTCGCTGCCCCCTCTGCATTCATTTCTTTCCAGTTACGAATCTTCTCGCCTTCAAACGTGTCCGTTACAGACTTTGAATGATCAGCAAAAAATCCGGACATGCCTTCTTGATCACTTCTTCCCTCTTTCCTACCTGGACAGCCGTTACTTTCCGAAAATTCCTGTGACACCGATCGAGCTTCCGCCACCCCTCTAGGTGGCTCCTCCCACCGGAAAGAACCATCATCACCATACCAGTCATTACGTGCAGATGGTCTCCGTTTTGTATAGCTCACCTTCATCCATGGCCCATACTCATTCTCTTTGCCTCTGCCTTGCTTCCACCTTAGTTCCTCGTTCACGCACCCACCTGCTCCATGACAGATAACCCCACATGTGAAGCAGAATTTCGGAATTTTCTCATACCGAAATTCAACCCAAAGCGCTTTGTTCTGTAACTTAATAATTCTGCCTCTTGGGAGAGGTTTGAAAAAGTTAATATGCACTTTAACTCGCAGGAATTGTCCCCAACCGATTCCTTCTTCGTCAGTGTCCACGTCTTCCACCACACCAATGGTAGCGCCTAGTTTAAAACCCATCGCTCTCCCCATGCATGAAAGAGGAAGGCGATACATTCTAACCCAGAAAGCTGCTGAGTCAAAATGCATTTTCTCTGGAGGTGTGACCCCATCATAATCCGATAAAGCAAAGAGTTGCCCTTCAAAAAACCACGGCCGTCCCTCCATCACCCTAATCTTGTCCTCCTCATGCTCAAACTCAACCAGAAAAAGGTTTTCTCCCAAAACTTTGAAAGTAATTGATCCCGTAGGCTTCCATCCTCGAACCAGTTGTGATCGAATAGAGTCCTTTCCAACGAACCGTTCATAGATAAGTTTTCCCACCAGGCATTTATTCCCTTTTACAGATATCCCTTCCACCTCCTCTTCTGACACTTCAAGACCATCTTGCTCCGCCTCTGTCAATGTGAATTTCCCCCATAGTTCAGTTAGATCTTCTTCCATATTGCTCTCCCTCCACCGTCTTGTTGCAGATAACCAAGAGTTTTCCCCTTAATGAACGTATCTCAACGCCTTTCCTCCCACAAACTTTGAAAATCTTTTGTTGATAGAAAGCTGCTTCTCCTCTAGGTTATTTCAGAGAAAACACTAGAGAGAAAAATCAGTAATCACCCCAAATTTTTTATGTTCTCTCTCTCGGCAAACTCGCGTATAAAGTCGATTTTGCTTGTTTTTTCTCTTAAAATGAAAACATTAACAAACAACTCAAATATAAAATATTCCTAAAAACACAAAATATTTGTGTTTTAGCATGACTAAAAAAAAAAAAATGTAATAAAAAAAAAAAACCTCCAAAAAACATTAACAAACATAACTTCTAATAAGTTTAGCCCTTTCTCAATAAACTAAACAAAATTTCAAATTCCTCCTCTTCTTTCGATTCTGTTTTCTTTTTTTTTTTTTTTTTTTCCTTCAATTTTCTGTTTTTTTTTTTTGGTTCTATTTCTATTAAGGAGAACCAAAATTTGAAATTTAGACCAAATTTGAAAAGTATGTACTTTTAAACTATGAGAAAACATTTTAGCTATTTATGAATATTGACTTCTAGCATTTCTTTTAATTAATTCATCATGTCTTATAACATGTCCATGACTGCTAAGGAAAATATAAATTGAAATTAGACGTGCACAATGTTTTAATTAATTAAAACCGAGATTAATGTTTTTTACTCTTTTAAAGGTATGTAATTATATCTAATGGGTTCAGTAATTGAATGATATTGTCTTGGTGCAATATGACTAAAGTGTGATGTTATCTACTATTTATGCCACAAATATATGATTTTTGTGATAATATAATAAAAAGAAAGGCTAAATACCTTATTTACCCCTGTAATTTCACAACTTTATATTTTGACCTTTAAGATTTACTTTTGATCACAGGAGGTCCATGTGGTTTGCCTAAAGACCAATATAATCCTTCTATCCATATGCCGTTAGTAGACTTAACGGAAATCTACGTCACTAGCTTAGGAACCAATTACATTTTGACACGTGTCCTAATTGCCAAATCATCAGATATGACTAGATTATTAATTTGCCGTGTAATAATTTTGTTTTTTACAATCAAAATACATTTACTTTTTTGTACAGAAACAATTTGTCGTGAAAATTCTTTCATACAAAAAAAAAAAAAAAAAAAACAAAAAAACAAAAACCCAAACCCATTCAACCAGACAACCCCATTTCCGATGAAACCCCAAACGTTCTATCCTCGTCATCTTCCCCAACCTCCGGCCACGACCAACCCACTCTCTCCAGCGACGATGCTTTCCGTTTCTCCGGCGACGATGCTTCCCCATTCTCCGTTCTTTCAATATCTCTCAGTGCCTCTTTTTCTCTAATTTTCTCTTATTGTTTTGTGTCGCGTCTCTCATACAATTCTCTCTTGCCCAATCTCTCTTTTTTTATCTTAATTACCTTCTCTAAAAGTCTTTCTCTACTTGACTCCCTTTCTTTCTTGATCACATCTCACTCTCAAACTCCATCTCTGACTCTTTCTCTGTCTCCATCTATCAAATATCAAGTTCAAACCTACTATACAACTCCATTCAAATTGGCTTTGGGGTATAGGGCTTAGGGTTTGAACGGAGAATGGGGAAGCATCGTCACCGAAGAAACGGAAAGCATCGTCGCCGGAGAGAGTGGGTTGGTCGTGGTCGGAGGTTGGGGAAGATGGCGAAGATAGAGCGTTTGGGGTTTCACCGAAGATGGGGTTGTCTGGTTGAATGGGTTTGGGGTTTTTTTTTGTTGGAGAATTTTCAAGACTTTGTTGTTTCTGTACAATAAAATAAATGTATTTTGATTGTTAAAAAAAAAATTATTACGTGGTAAATTAATAATCCAGTCATATTTGATGATTTGGCAATTAGGACATGTGTCGAAATGTAATTGGTCTCCAAGTTAGTGATGTGGATATTCATTAAGTCTATTAACGGCAGATTGATGGAAGGACCATCTCGGTCTTTAGACAAACCACAGGAATATCCTATGATCAAAAGTAAACCTTAGGAGTCAAAAAATAAAGTTGTGAAACTCCAAGAGTGAATAAGATATTTAACCCGAAAAAGAAATGTTTATTTTCTATCTGTTGTCCATCTTCGTATAAAATATGGATAGATCTATTATGGAATCTAATCAATCTATAATCCACGCATGGATCCTAAAGTTACAGATGCAATAATTAATTTGGAAAGAGATGAATGTGTAACTGCTCTATATCACAAGAGCTTGTTTTGTCTTTAATGGGCTTAATTGAACTCCCCTTCACTTTCTTCCTATTCTCTTTCTTTAATGGTTCTAAATAAGACATGCCAACTAAACTTCATCATGCAGTTCAAATTTGATGACCACTTTGTAAGAAAAAATAAAATAAAAAAATAAGATTATCACTTTCTTTTTAAGTAATGATATTTTGTGTCATTTTAAGAATGATGTGACTCTTAAAATTACCATTGAGGTTGTGATTAATCATTATTAAATTTTGGTCGAATAGTAATTTTAAAATTTACCTCAATTTTTGAGTGACACAAGGACTACTAAAATTACTTATCTCTTTCCACATATTTTATCCCATTTTTTCTCCACACACCATTGGGGGTGTCAACCAACTCCAGGTTTCCGGTTATTAGCCAAAACCGAGAACCAAAATCAAGGTACCCCGGTCATTGATTTTGGAAAACTAAAACCGGTTCCCAGTTAACTGGTTATACAATAACCAGCCAATTTTTCAGTTTCCCAGGTTTCCCTATTATCCGTCCGAACCAGGTAACCAATTTTTTTTAAAAATTGAATTTTGAGCTTATTCTACACTCATGACCCAACTCAAAACAGCTCCTTGGGTTTAATAAGCTAGCTTGGATTTAAAAGAAAAGAATATGCCTGCCTTTTATAGAAAAGCAGGCTTGGAGGGTTCCATACTTTTCGCAATGTGGGACTGAACCTTCCTCTTCCTGTTTATTATTTCTACACTTGTGGTGCTGTTCTCTGAGGTACGCTTTCTTTTTCTTTTATTTCTTTGAGTGTTTCTGTTTTCTTCCCTCCCTCTTTTTGTTTGGTTGCTGAGAAATCAGTGAGCCAAAAAATCACAGGGACCCTCAAATTACAAGCTAGAATCATTTGACAGTCCTGGAAAGAGCACATAATATATATATATATATATATATATATAGCACCCGGTTACCGGTTTTTTCCAACTGAAACCGAAACCGGTTTCCTAGTTTCCCGATATTTTTTTACACCCCTACACACCATCAAGGAAATCCCCAAAGTAGCTTTGTACACACTAAGAGCATTCCCAGTAGCTACTCGATCATTTTCCCTAAATTTAAGGATTCAAACTACTTTTTGCTTTCCTATATCAATTTGTTCTCCAATAACTTATATCATTAAAATATTATTTTTTTACTTTACTTTTTTTTATATTTTATTCCTTTAATTTATACTTTCTCTCTCCTTCATATTTTCTTCTTCTCTCTTTCCGATGTAGCAACCCATTTCTTCTTTCTGTGATTTCTTCCTTTTCTTCACCTCCCAGCAAGGAAGCTAATGTCCTCACTCCCGTCTCTGTGATCCTCTTGCACCCAACCACCTCAAATTTCTTCAATTTCCAACACCCCCTCGCGATCGCTATCAACCCCATGTCGTCCAAGTTTGCCGAGTTCTTTATCGACATCAACTCCAACACTTCGCACAACGCGACCCCATCGGCATGCACACGCCTTGACGCCTTGTGTCTTTGATTTGATTTCTGGGTTTCCAATTTTCGCTATTTTTTAAGCACAACTTTATGAGATTTCTGGTTTCTTTGGTTTGATTAGTTGAAAGTTGAAACAAATCTCTGATTCAGTCTGAAATCTCTGATTTAATCGGTCTAGGTTTCTGGGTTTCTTTGGTTTGAATGCCTTTGCTACTCGTTTGGTGGGGCGAGAGAGAGAAAGAAAGGTGAGAGACAGATGTGAGAGGAAAGAGGAGAGAAATTATTTTTTTCTAATTTAATAAGGCAACGGATTGCTACAATGAAACCCAATGTAGCATCTAATGGTTTAAGGAACTATATAGGAAATTTGTTGTGAGACATTTTTTGTGATTTTTTTTGACATATTTCCTATATATAGGGAACAAACTCCCTTATAATGAGTCTGCTGAGAATGCTCTAAGGCATGAATTCAAATTCCACAATGGAAAGCTTCATGCCTATTAGTGTAAACCACTTTATTTCTCATTGATACTGTAAATCTTTAACTTTTTTTTTTTTTTTGTGAGATAATAGAAGAACTATTAATTCTCAGAGTTTTGAAAATGTTTTAATTAAAAATATTTATTCGAGTGCAATCATAATTATTTAGTGAAATTAATTATAATTAAAATATTGTTGTGTAACAAATATTAGGGAAACATGATTACAAACATATTTAAGCCAATAATCAATTTTCCCATCCCTCACCAAGCTGAGTTTCGAAATTCCTGCGGGCATTGTCATTGATGCTCTAGTGGGCTAGATTAGGTTATTGCTTAGTCAAACATAATAACTTGTTTCAAAAGTACTAATATATTGGTAAATTTTTCAAAGATAAATAAACATAGACACTAATCAACCAAATATAAATATGAAAATATATTTTAATGCCACATGCAACAGAAAAGGATCAAGAAGTCAGACCCCTGGACGAAAATGTGAACACCCATGAGGCATGAGGACAACTTATCTTCTGCCGAAGGCCCTATTAGCTTTTTGTTTTTCTGAGCAATAAAAGTAGGAGGGAATTATTCAACTCTTAATATTAATCCTAATAAAAGAAAACTGAAGAGAAGTGAGAAAAAACTTCCTCTTAGCCTCTGGTAGCACACGCACAGCCAAGACATTGATAGGTTTACTGTCCATGAGGGAACGGGGACAGAAATTTGATACAAACTGATTTGATGCAAATTCATACAAACCCATCTAATAAAATCACGTCTCATAACTATTAAAAAAAAATGTGAGAAGCACGTGTTACTAAAAAAACATGTGATTTTCACATGTAGCACAGTAGAACATATCTGAATAGTCATCTCTGTTTTAAAGTAAGGTAAGACCTGATCATTGTAATGGCACAAACTCTACTACCTGCAACCAAATTTTCAAATGATCTCTTTATTTTTTGTTCTTTCTTTCTTTTCTTTTTTTCACAACCACTAGTTAAATGGAATAGAAGACCATGTTTTCAACGTCTTCATTAAACAAATGAGCTACCGCCTGAAGCCTTCAAAGTACACAGCTATAAAACACTACCAACTTCTTTAAACGGAGGGAGATATTGACAAGTGATTATGAAACTCTAAGATGGAAGATACGTATAATAGAAGCGAGCTATCACATCTCATATTAGTCTCAGATACATTATCACTTCCCAGACAAAAGATTCTAAAAGTACCAAGCATTACCTTGACAAACATTTACATTTTTCTCCAGATGCGGACAATGCCTTCTGCAAATGACTTCATATTTCCCCACAGAGATGATTTCTTTGGAACTTCTGCATCATTTGTCTGCCTACTAGAAGTATCTCTGGACATAGAAAATTGTGAATTGCCTCAAAATCCAACTCATAAATGGTACAAGTGAAAAATACAGGAACGGAATAATAATCAAGATACAATATGATTCAAGAGAAAAATGAAATTTTAGAGGTCAATGATAGATACAAGTTAGTCTATTCCAGATAGGAGTAACATATCAGGAGTTAACTTATTATAGCAAACTAGGACATAGGACATGTCCAGGGGAAGCAAAATTTGCATGTCACTTGCACTAAATTTATTCTGCAGTTCATATCCTTTAGGCTACTAATGTCAAAGTAATCACATCCTTCTTGAACAAATACACATGCCAACCACCAATTCATGTATGCCATGCATATTTACACCAGTGGAATTACTGGACAAGCAATTATTATCCAACAACTATCACAGGTAGGATTCTACATGGATTAACAATACAAACCCTACGGACAAGAGTGCTGTACAGAGTTGGACAATGTAAGATATGCAACTTAAGTTGATCCAAATCAAAACGCAATTCATACAACCAAACAACCCAATTTAAGGTGCTTCAGAATGAAGTTACTAGATCTGTTTTTGACAAGTAATAATGTTCTCCTAATAAGATTTATACACCTTCCCCCTACAATAGATTATGGTCTTTCCTGTTTGAGTTATTCGAAAATAGATGAAAGTTTTCAAAAAATGATATTCCAATGTACTTAAAGAAAAGATTTGTACACGAAGAAAAAATAATAATAATAATTTGTTTTTGACAGGTAATAATATATACCTAAAAAGAATATTTATACTCACTCCTTCCTCACGATCCAGTTTCCTTTTTGAGACAATATACATGAAAGTCTAGAAAATACGTAATCAATTTAATCTCCCACATTACCTATTAATTTGAACTCACCTTCTTAGTCCATCTTAAGGGCATTTTAGCAAGGGTGAGTTTCATTGAAAGACATGCCATTTGCAAACTTTCATAAATTGCAAAGCCAGTTTGTGTTACACTGACAAGCATCAAGCATGTCCTACACCTGGTCTAAAAAATTCAGGTCGTAACAGTTCAATGTCTTGTATTTGTGCACGAAAATCTCAAAGCCAAGCAGACCACAAGGCTAGGGTTGAGATTGCCACCCCTACCCCACACCAAATGCTATGTATGGTACAATCAACATAACATAATTTCAATTATTTGGGCTTTCCATGGGCATGATAAAATGTGGTTAAATTTGTTTTTTTCATTAGTAAACAATTACTTTTAAATAAATAATAATAAAAAATAAAAAACAAAGGTGAACCAAATATAGATAGTATACCAAAGCAACACCAATTTGCTATAGAATGTAGTAAATATGTGAAAACACATACATACAGATGTATGCCCTACACAATATTATTTCTAATTAGTATCCAAAGCACACCCACTCTAATCTGATAAAATAATAGATTGTGGAACATCTCATTCCCTTTTCCTTTTTTGTTTTCCTGGAAAACAATAATGCACTTCATTAAATGTCAGGCCATTTTTGGTGGCCTAGATATAGGTACTGAATAGGATAGGTTTATCTTATCTCGCAATTGGTAATGTACATCAATTGTACACAACCTAAAAATGTTTTACATCTCACTCCAGCTAAATACACAACCCATGGAGGGTGATGGGTTTTGTTATCTTGTCAATGCAGGATATGAAACAAAACACTTTACTCCCACTTTATCTGGCCCCACAGACCCATTTGAGACGGGAAAGAGAACAGATGGGACGCAAAGGCTGATCATCATAGTCATCACTTCTTCTAGCCCGAATCATTGCTCTAAAACAGGTTTAAGGTTATCGCGTGTGTTGTTCAAGTGGAATGGTGTGGGTGGTGGAACTGAAGGATGACTGGATGAGGTTTGTATTAGGTTTTTAGGGTTGGCTAATTCAATGTCAAAACTTATTGAGTTGAAAGTTTAGGTTTAGGGTTGATGTTGGTTTTAAAATGTGGTTCAAGAATTGGTTAGCATTGAAGAACATAATTGCTTGATTGAAACCTCGATCGTATTGCGTTCAAACAAGATTGTTTTCAAAGTTAAATTTGCAAATCAAACATCTTGTTCGCAGAGCTTGATCAAAGGAGGGGATCGAATGATGTCGTGAAGACATTTCAAATTTGAGTTCCAAAATGCCTCGATAGCACTCACAATCAAACCTCATTCGATCGAAGCCTTCAAGACTTTGTTCAAGTTTCACAAAAAGCCTCAATGCAACCATGATCAAACCTCATTCAATTGCCGCTTTGCAATCTTTGTGAAACCCTAGTGCTTGTTCGAACAAGACTTAATCTCGTTTGATCAAGACAATCGTAGGCAATTTTGTATGTTCACCGACTTGCTCTTTAAACCTTAGTTTTCTTGACATCTATATAAGACCTTTAAGCCATGAATTTCATAAGGTGCGGAAGCCAATGTTTCTTTTTCGTGGAGAGATACCAAACCTTCCCAAGCCTATACTGAAACACAAACCTCTTGTAATGCCCCATCTCAAATGACACACAATATTGTCTGCTTTTGGCTCCCCAGACCAGACTTCCCAAGAGATCACCCATCCTGGTACTACTCTCGCAGAAGCACGCTTAACTGCAAAATTCTGATGGGTTCATGACCATCACGGCTTTAAAACGCGTTGTTGTCAAGAAGAGTATAAGTATACATATAAGCACATCTCCGTCTCCATACTTAGGCGAAGTGGGATGCTACAATCATCCCCTCTTGGGACCCAGTGTCCTCACTGGAGACCCTCATAGGATCATCCTATTCTTGGCGTCCCAGCGAGTGCCCCCCATGAGCTTGTACATGTTCCCCCCATCTCAGGCTGAGTAATGACTTTGATACCATACTGTATCGCCCCACCCCAAATGACACACAATATTGTCCTCTTTTGGCTCCCCCAGACCAAATTTCCCAAGAGATCATCCATCTTGGTACTACTATCGCCCAAGCACACTTAACTGCAGAGTTCAGATGGGTTCATGACCATCACGGCTTTAAAAAGCATTGTTGTCATGAAAGGTGTAAGTATACATATAAGCACATCTCCATCTCCATACCTAGGCAATGTGGAACACCACACCTCTCCTTGATTCACATTAAACCACACAACAATCTTTAGCCCATAGAGTTTCGGGTTGTAGCAAACAAAGTTTGTTTGTGAAGATGATCATAGTAAAAGGCCAGAAGTTCTAGAGCTACTCTATAGGAGGTTAATGGGTAGTTTGTCGTGGTTGCAAATTGAGTCGTGAGTTACAAAGGTTTTGTAAGTTGATCGATTTGTATCATAAATTTTCTATAGTGGATACCTTTAGTGGTTTTACTTTTGAAGAGTTCTTTGTTTTAATAATTGATTTCTTTGATAATTTGAATTATTACAACTTCGGGTCTAAAACGATTTTTCAATTTGGATTCTTTGCAACGTAAAGGGTGATGGAGGCTGCACGTGGTGGAGGTTGTTTTCCATTAGAATACCCCATTGAGTTTTAGAATTGATTCATTCTTCCAAATTTTCAAGTTTTAATGAGTAATGACTTGTAATTTTATCTTCATTTTGCTCGCACAATGACTTTTAATGGAAGACATACTTGGATTTCTCCAAAAAACTGGAAATTGAAAGGAAAAAAAAAAAATTAAAACAAATAATATGAAATTTATTATGTTCAAAGTAATCCATTTTTTTATGTTCAAGATGCAGAACAAAAATATAGGAGCTTTGCTCCAATTCTATCATATCCAAAGATGTAAATCTAGCACACCCAGCATTGCCTAAAATTTTTACATGTATAAGGGGATGGTACAAAATTTGTACTACTCCCTTCGTCAAATCTGGCCATTATTTTGAATGAAAAACATTGCACATTCAAATCATGTACATTGATGTCGTTTTTATTGACCAATTTATCCCCATTTTTGATGTAAACACACCATTTGGATATGAGTATGAGTGACTAAATAAGAAAAAAAAAAAAAAAAAAAAAAAGAGGAAACAACATATGGGGGGTGTGCATTCTCCTCCCCTCCACTTCACCGAATAGGCACCACTTTCTATCATGCTGACCCAAAAGATCCACCATCACCCAAATGGTCTTCGGTGGTTTGCTGGATTGGGTGGCAGTGGGTCTTCGGTGATTTGTTGGTTTGGGTGGTGCTTGGTTTTTGGTTCTACCAGGTTTGGTGGGTGGGTCTCGGTGGTTAGGTGGTGCCATCTAAGTGGTGGTGATGGTATTTTCTTTTCCTAGTGTTCTTTT
>NC_081542.1:42539669-42613928 GCF_901000735.1 Corylus avellana | reverse complement strand
ATTTGTCTCCACAGAATCTTTCCCCATTAATTGCTCCTCACTCCTATTTTCTCGCATAAGCAAATCGTTCCCATTATGGAACGTTCCTGAATCTTGCTTTCCCCCTCCATATTTTCCACTAGCTGCCCCATCTGCATTCATTTCTTTCCAATTACGAATCTTCTCGCCTTCAAAAGTGTCCGTTACAGACTTTGAATGATCAGCAGAAAATCCGGACATGCCTTCTTGATCACGTCTTCCCTCTTTCCTACCTGGACAGCCGTTACTTTCCGAAAATTCCTGTGACGCCGATCGAGCTTCCGCCACCCCTCTAGGTGGCTCCTCCCACCGGAAAGAACCATCATCACCATACCAGTCATTACGTGCAGATGGTCTCCGTTTTGGATAGCTCACCTTCATCCATGGCCCATACTCATTCTCTTTGCCTCTGCCGTGCTTCCACCTTAGTTCCTCGTTCACGCACCCACCTGCTCCATGACAGATAACCCCACATGTGAAGCAGAATTTCGGAATTTTCTCATACCGAAATTCAACCCAAAGCGCTTTGTTCTGTAACTTAATTATTCTGCCTCTTGGGAGAGGTTTGAAAAAGTTAATATGCACCTTAACTCGCAGGAATTGTCCCCAACCAATTCCTTCTTCGTCTGTGTCCACGTCTTCCACCACACCAATGGTAGCGCCTATTTTAAAACCCATCGCTCTCCCCATGCATGAAAGAGGAAGGCGGTACATTCTAACCCAGAAAGCTGCTGAATCAAACTGCATTTTCTCTGGAGGTGTGACTCCATCATAATCCGATAACGCAAAGAGTTGCCCTTCAAAAAACCACGGCCATCCCTCCATCACCCTAATCTTGTCCTCCTCATGCTCAAACTCCACCAGAAAAAGGTTTTCTCCCAAAACTTTGAAAGAAATTGATCCCGTAGGCTTCCATCCTCGAACCAGTTGTGATCGAATAGAGTCCTTTCCAACGAACCGTTCATAGATAAGTTTTCCCACCAGGCATTTATTTCCTTTTACAGATATCCCTTCCACCTCCTCTTCTGACACTTCGAGACCATCTTGCTCCGCCTCTGTCAATGTAAATTTCCCCCATAGTTCAGTTAGATCTTCTTCCATATTGCTCTCCCTCCACCGTCTTGCTGCAGATAACCAAAAGTTTTCCCCTTAATGAACGTATCCCAACGCCTTTCCTCCCACAAACTTTGAAAATCTTTTGTTGATAGAAAGCTGCTTCTCCTCTAGGTTATTTCAGAGAAACACTAGAGAGAAAAAAAAATGAGAAGCAGTTATTCATTTACTCTATTCCTTTAATATGTATTATATATAAAGGGAATACATATACGATTATTAATTGTATCTATATACCTTAAAATTTCTATCTGCATTTGTATATGCAGATAGTGGATGCGATCGATTTTTATCTACCCGCACTTTCATCATTATTCATAAGTACTCGAAAACCTAACATCCATAAAAAATAAAATAAAATCTGAGTGGCTATATGATGTGTAGAAATATATAATATGAAAGAGAGAGCGGAACTAAAGAAAATATGATATATTATTGTTAATTTCTATATTCTCGTGCTTAGATAAATCAGGGGTGATGTCCCTATTAGAATTCTACAACATTCATTGACATAATGGCTAGTGTAAAAAGATCACAAAAGTCTAACGGTGACGTTATTCAATTGAAACTTGAAATCTCCAATGGGTAGTTGATATAGAAAATAAATAGAAGGAATTATTAATTACCGGCAAAAAAAAAAAAAATCATTATTTTTCACTTATTTTTAAATATTCCAGCCTGTATCCGAGCCTATCTGTCCTTATCCTAAAAGTGATTGTTCTATAAGGTTACATGAAAATGCATTTGATTATAAGAGCAATCAGATAAGAAAAAAAAAAAAAAAAAGATTATAAGAGCAATCACAATGGCTCAGTTCTTACTTTATCTAAAATAGAGGAGTAAAACACTAAAAAATCATCTACATTAGAATACTATGCATCTCAATTAATGCAAAATGCATTTGTTTAGCGTTTGTGAACAATTCCACTATATGTAGTTGATACTATTCACACATCCATCTCATTAATATACTATTTATTTCTCTACATCGCTCTTTTCCCAAGATTTTCTCTTCTACATCTCTGTTTTCTCAAAATTGTTACCGGTCGGAACAGTAACTGGTTTTTTAAAAAAATTGTTTTCTTAGCTTATTTTTTGTATTGGGCCTAAAATAAGCCTATTTTTTCATATAGTTGGCCTATTTTAAAAAACATCTATTAGCTTTTTTGTCAAAATTAATTGGACTTTGTTGTGATGGTTCCAAATAATTAAAATAAAAAAGCCCAAAAATCATAAAAAAAAAAAAATAAATAAACATTTTTGCCTATATGGGCCATAGAAATAAAAATTCAATTTTTTTAAAAGGCTCTAAAAATTATTTTAAATTAGTTACCTAAAGAAAACATTAAAACAATAAAAATAAGTATTTAAACAAATCAACATGCACAAGAAAAACCCCCTTACTACAACAATTCAAAATCCAAAAAGAAAAAATAAAACAAATATTTAAATAATCTACCAACCAAAAGAAATACCTCTTACAATAAAAATAGTTCATAAATATAAATATATAAATAGTTCGTAAAAATTTTTAATATATATAAGTACCCTGTTCCCGGTAACCCGATAATTACCGGGTACCAAAAACCGGGTATTGGAACCGGGTACCGGTTTTTGGTTTTTCCCAACTCGCACTAACGAATTTCTGAAAGTTGACCAAGAAACTTCAATTACTACTTCTCATCCACCACCACCACCTTTTCTTAATTTTCTCAGATCCACCTGCATCTGCTTATCTCTCTTTCATAATTTTCTTCAATTATGAAAAAGCAGAAACACCGACAGCCTCTCCTACTATGGTTTCTGTTGCAGGTTTTTCTCTTCTTCCAATCCAAATCGGCTGTTGATTTCGTCTTCAATGGCTTCAACTCCTCCGATATGTTGCTCTATGGCCTGGCCGACGTTGAATCTCGTATTCTAACGCTCACTAACAAAACAAATTTCGCAATCGGTCGTGCTCTTTACCCAGAAAAGATCCTAGCTAAAAACCCAAACTCTTCTTATGTGTATCCTTTCTCAACTTCCTTCATCTTCTCGATGGCTCCTTATAAGAATACTCTTCCTGGGCATGGCATAGTTTTCCTTTTTGTGCCCATTACAAGGATATGGATGCATACTGCTCCGAAAAATGAAACCCATGGGTAGGTGGTCTGAGATTCAACGAGATTTTGGGTCTTCATTGTTGTGCGAAAGGTCACGAATTTCTCAGACAATCAATCAAGCAGAATAAACAAAATGACAACAAGAACACAAAATTTATGTAGTTCGGTAAATTACCTACGTCTACTGTGCCACAGTAGAGAGATATTTCACTAATTCGGAAGGAGAGACACAAAAGAGTGTTTAATCACTCACAAATCCAAATCCCCAAATTCACCTAATTTCTCTCACTCACAAGCTCTGTTCTATTTTCTGCCGATCGAGGATACTTTCTACAACTCCCATGTAACCCTTTTATAGAACAAGGTAGCATGTGAAATGAATAAACTAAATGAGTTTATTCATTTCTTCTGACGGCTGCCCAAGATGGCTATACAATTATGGGTGCTTCTTTTGTTGACAATCAATAATAAACAAAAGAGTTATTATAAGGCTAAAACTCTTGGGTGCAGTGAATTCTTAGGTGAGAAGTCCTTTTTTTTTTTTTTTTATAGATAAAACAAGAGAACAACTAACAATAACAACGGATTGGGCAATCCAACAATAAGCCCCAAAACGATTCCATTAGAATGAGTAAACAGAAAAAAAGAGGCAATGCATCAAATAAATGACGCGGGCCTATGCTTTCTTGGTACAAAGACCAAGAAAATTGACCACCAATTAAGATGATTTGTACAGATGCACCATAAATGATGCACCCAAGAGAACCGTTGCAACACACCAGAAGGATAGTCACAACAAAAACAAAAACACTGATGGAGAACGATCCAAAGCTTATCAGTACAGAGACACAACAAAAAACAACAAAAAACAAAACCCAGACCAAACTAGACACGAGATGCATCGAACGACGGAGGTGCACCAGAGGTGGAGACGGAAGTCGAAAAGGCGGAGCGTTGGAGGTGCAGCACCTGAGAGGGTGGCGCGTGAACTGCACGCGCCTGCGAGTGAGATCCACTCGCTGGCTCGTGTTAGTCACGCTCCGGTGCGTGGACGTCGTATGAGGGCGGTTCTGGTGGCAGACAGAAGCGGCGACACCCAGGAACATGGTGGAGGGGCGCGTGTATGGCGATGGCTTCCTGAAAATGATAGATCTGATTTTGAAAAAATCAAACCTAAAATTTCCAAGAAGGGAGCCGATTCGTCGCTGGAAGCTGCCGATGACGCCGATGAACGGTGGATTTACAGTGAAGGAGTGAGCGATGCAATTATTGGAAGAAGAAAAAGCAACTAAAGTGTAAGATAGGGCCTTCGAAAAGGCAGATAGGGCCTCCGAAGAGACGGGTTTGGCCTCAAAAGAGGCGAGAAGGATAAGAAGGGGAAGAGGAAGAGGGCGGAAGGGGAAGGAGGAGGAGGAAGGAGCCAAGGCTCCCTCCTCCCATGGGGGCCGGAGAAGGTAAACTATGGGTTTTTTTTTTAGGAGAGAGAACAGAGTAAAGGGAGAGTTTTTTCACTCACAAATTCTTCTATCTTTCTACAATAGTTTTAGGTGAGAAGTCTTTATGCGACGGTTCTCTGGAGATTAAGGACAAATCACAGCAAATGAGGTGGCAGACTGGCAGCTTCATTTTACAAAAAAACTGAATGGCATATGTTGGGCGCAGCTCTTAGGTGCGGCAGAAGGCAGCCCACAATTCAAGCCTTTTTCAACTTTGCTTCTCCATTAAGAAAACAAATAACAAATTCAATAACCAAAAATTTGGCCCATTTCTATTGATCAACTATGAGCCAATCAATTTCAACATTCATCACACCCAACAATTGAAGATATTCTGCAGTTCCACTCTTCATCTGTTAACTCAGTTTCCGGTCACCCCGGAGAACTTAGGTTCAATTGAGGTGGTGCAATGTGCTAGATAGCTATTGATAATTAGAAAGATATTGAACTCTGAAGGGAGAAGGAGAAGTGGGAGTTTTTTGGTGTAAGAGCTTTGTTCTATGAATGAATTCCTCTGTTCTCATTAGCAGTGCATGTCTCATATATATATATATATATATATATATATACTCGCACATTTGGTTACAACACGTTTTACATACGTATACACAGTACACTATCTTACAAGGGATGGCCAAAATCTTTCATTTGGTTGTATTGAGACGTGCGTTTGTCAGATTGGCCCTTCTCCTTTTATGTGCATCCTTGGTTTGGGTCGGTATGGCCTTGCCTTACTATGGGCCAATTTCTGTTAGTGGAAAGGTGTGGCCGATACCTCTCGCGCAAGAGAGGCGTGCTTGAGTCAGGTCCGTACGTAGTGGTTACCATAAATAGCGAGGTCATACAATAAATGCGACGTACACAATGGGCGCACAGTCACATGCCCACTAGGCGACACGGGCTCACTGAGCGACCTGCTGTTGGCGACTCATCGCCTTGCTTCTAAGGGGCTGATTTTCTCTCCAACATCATCATGTCTATCTCTTGGTCCAATATTGTGGCGGAGGGGAGGTGAAGCTTAGCTGGATCATGAATGGAGAGTTGAGGGTCATTTGTTCTATCAGCTCAGAAGCAAAGGAGATTTGCTTAAGAATACTTGACGTTGCTGGATTTTGTGTCTAGACTCGGCTTCTGGCAGTCCGGACAGGGCCTTCTAGAATCAGCTTTCTGGACATCCTGAGATGCTTCATTTTCAACAACTTACATGTAAACCGAATGTGCCAAAACATAACCTAACAAACTCCCCCTTTGGCCATTCGGAGACAAAAATTATTGTACATGAAAATGACACATCAACTCCCCCTTTTTGTCTCTGAAGGACAAAAGGAAACAACAACAAAAATGGGATTCTAGAGTTTAAACTGAAAAACAACCCATTAAATCTGAAATAAGTAGCCACAATAAACAACAAAACAAAATTCCATGACATAATGGCATGCGATTTGTAAGCAAAGCAAACAAAAATGAAAATTATTCTTGCCAAAAACTGTCCTTGATATACTTCACATCTTGCTCCAAAGTCGTCAGGTAGGTGTTGATAGCTTCGATGCTTTGGCCTTGAGCTTAAAGTAAGTCAATTATTGTATTTAATTGATTGGAAACATCTGATGAACCCGAGGAGGATGCAGCTGGAGGATCTTGAACGATTGGAGGAGCATGGTCAGCTAGAGCGGGAAGCCTATGAAGTTGGGCATTTGACTTCATCACTGTTGCTTTGCCAAAGTAACCTTCAAGAGAACTTTTAAAAGAAAAACACGACAAGGCTGAAATAAGAGTGTCCGGACAGGTAAGTGATGTGTCCGGACATCCTCCCCCTCAAATTTAAAGCAAAACAAAAAAAAAAATCTGATTTGATTTGTTTTTTTTCTAAAAAAAAATAATAAAAAAAAAAACACAACTTGTATAGATACCCAATATCTCATGCATGTCCTTATGAATAGCTTATCAATCCGGAGTGATCAACATACTACACACACCATAAATGTACCATATGCATGAAGTACCCTTGTTCTGTGAATTCAGAAAAGTAAGCAATAACACATAAAACTATGCAAAATGTGTAGTGTGTGAAAACTCCCGTTAAATAAGATTTCATCAATGGAAGACAAATCTAGACAGACTTTTTGTAAATGAAAGACAAACAGTCTGATTCAAGCCACAGTCAAACCTTATAATGTTAGGATCTAGATTCCCTCATCCGATACACTCCTCCTGAGACGAAGCATTCGCTTTTCACCATGTCCTTTAGTAATCATCTATTTCCGCAATGATTTGATCACTGATTCTTTCTATAGGGGCATATAGAAGCAAACATAAGTCATTTGAGCACATTTTATGCCTCCTTTTTTTTAAAAAAAAAAAAAGAAAATGTCGGAATTTTTAGGAGCTAGGTTCAACTAACGAGTGGTCAAATGGATAGAAAAGACATATCTATCTTCCAAACAAAAAGTTTGATCCGAATTCCCAAACACATATCAAAAATACTAACTTAATGGGGGCAAATAGTGCACAACTTCGAACATGAGAAAAACTGACTCTTACTCCCTCAACAGTCTTCAGAAGAACAAGGTAGATCATAAAACATATGAATCATTAGATGTAAATTGCAAAATTATTGACCCCACTCTTATGTACAATATGCATTTCAGAACAATACATGAGAAACTGACCATCGAACAAGAAAGAGAGAAAAGAAAAAAATATCACAAAAATAACACACAAAAAAACCTCAGAATACCAAAGAAAAATGAAATATGCATAAATTCAAAAAATAACACACAAAAAAATGCCTTAGAATACCAAAGATAAATGAAATATGCATAAATTCCAGGCATGTCATGTGCCCACCTAATCTAGGTGAGTCCATTACCACTCCCCCACACTCCCCCTCAATGGGTGAATGATATTAATCTTCTTGACCCAAACTTTCTTCACAACAGGGACAACTGTGTGACTCTTATCCAAGACATCTAACCGTGTTACTACGTCTCTCATCATGTTGAATAATTTCTCATAACTATTTTTAGAATGGAAATATTCTCTTTTAGGCTCATGACTGTTAAGCTGAAAACACTGAGGACGAATATGTCCAATCTTACCACAGTTATGACACGTTGGAATAAACCTTTGAGAAGGTTGGTTCCTTAACATATGCACACTTCTTGACTTAGAACTAGACATATAGGAATCAGTTAGATTTCCCTTACCTTTTCCACCGTTGGAAATTTGAGGAGAAATTACCTTCTTTTCAACCAAGGTATGTTCTTTGTTCACTGGTTTCACAAAAATCATCTTTGAAGAAGAAGCAACATTAGTAGATAAAATAGCTGATTTATCAAAACCCAATCCAGTTCTATCAAACGAATGTTTCTGATTATGTAGCATTTGATTTAGCTTTTCACTAGAGAATTTTGTTAAATGATTCTTTGATTCATTCAGTTCATTCTCTAAGGATTTCACTTTGGCAATTAGCATTTGATTTTCAGACATCAAAATATTATGAGTATCAAGAGAATCAGTTAAGGTGATAGAAAGTTGATAATTTTCAAGATTAACCTCTTTGAGTTTCTTCAATTGCTGCTTATTCAACTTTTTCAGTTTAGTGCATTCCACAAAGAGATTATTATAAGCATTTTGCAGATCATCTTCTTCTTCTGAATCATTATCGGACACACCTTGTTTGTCTTGAGAATTATACTCACTATTCTCATGCTCACTCTCATAACTAACTCCAAATGCTAAGTAATTAACTCCCTGTTTAGCATCGTCCTTGTCTGACTCATCACTTTGAGTCACATTAAATGCCTTGCTATTTGACTTTCTCAAGTTAGCACAGTCAACACGAATGTGCCCATGTCCTCCACATTCGTGACAATTGATACCTCTAGGTGACTTTCCTTTCTCAACATTCTCAATTCTAGATTTCTTAGAAAATTGTGAATTACTATTTCTAAAATTTCCTTTCTTGGATCTAAAGAATTTCCTAAACTTCTTAGCAAACATAGCAATTTCTTCCTCATTTCCAGAATCCTCATCAGATGAACCACAAGAGTCAACCTTAACATTTGTTGCCTTAAGAGCAATATTCTTGGTGCTCTTGTGTTTAGGAAGAATTAACTCAAAAGTTTGAAATGAACCTACAAGTTCTTCTACTCTCATTGTGTCTAGGTCTTTGCTCTGTTGTATGGCAGCAATTTGAGGTATAAACCTCTCAGGGAAAGACCTTAAGATTTTCTTCACAACTTTAGCATCATCCATTTTCTTTCCTAAATTGATAGCCTAGTTTTTAATGACACTAAGTTTTGAGTAGAATTCATCAAATGTTTCATCTTCTTGCATTCTAATCTCCTCAAACTGAGAAACCAACATTTGAATTTTTGAAGTTCTAACAACCTTAGTTCCTTCATGTGTGATTTCTAAAGTTTCCCAAGCTTCCTTAGCTATCTCACATCTAGAAATTCTTGAAAATTCCTCATTTGAAACAGATATGTAAATAGCATTTATAGCTTTGTCATTAGCAGTAGCATTATTCTTTTCCTCCGTTGTCCATAAAGCTATTGCTTTGTCTGGACGAGTCCATCCAGATTCAACAATATGCCAAACGCTAATGGATTTAAAGTATGCTCTCATACGTATTTTCCAAAGCATATAATTAGTTCCGTCAAAGACGGGAAGGGAATTAGGAGCAACAGTATGAGACATTTGATATGGAGTCTCGGATCACACTCAGGAAATAATTCCTTCACAGAGTGAACCCGCTCTGATACCAATTGAAAAACCTAACAACGACTCCAAACGACACCTATCCACATGTCTAGGTGTTTCACAAAGATTATGCAAAAATAGATCTAACCTAGCAGTTAAAAATCAACCAAATACAGATATGAAATAAGCAATCAAGAACACAGATATTTGGTTACGAAGAGGAAACCATTTAGAGAACTCTCGAAATGTAAAACCTCTCCAGGGCAGCCAAACCCAGGAAATCAATCCACTATAAGAAGAATAAGGAATACAAGAAGAATTACAAAACCTTTGCAATTTACTCTTCCTAGTACACGACAAGCAACCCACTTGACTTCTATCGCAGTAGCCATTTCCAGAACATCTGGCACAATTCTTCTAAAAGATTTCCTTTCACTGGAACTCTAATTGGCTTCACGTATTTAATCTTTACTCACATAAACTAAAACAATATCTCTCTCTAAGCTCTTTATTTTTGTTCCCCAAAATGCGTACATATAATAGGCAAAACAGTTTGCTTGAATAGAAAATAAAACACCATTTAGCAGTCGTGTCCAGACAGGAATAGTGGGTGTCCGGACACAGCTAGGGTTACATATGCGTAACCACATGGTGTCCGGACATCCAAGTCTTGTCTCCGAATAGGCCATATAAAATGGACTTGCTGCAAATTGGGTCCGGACCTGACTCTCAATTGCAGCTTTCTGGAACTTGGGTCCGAACCCAGCTTCTTGCGGTCCGGACTTGCAAATCAAAATCAGCTTGCTGGATTTTGTGTCTGGACCTGGCCTCTGACGGTCCGGACAGGGCCTTCTAGAATTAGCTTTCTGGACATGTTGAGTTGCTTCATTTTCAACAACATACATGTAATCCGAATGTGCAAAAACATGACCTAACAATATATATATATATATATATTGTTTTTATTTTTACTTTGGGGTTTTCTTTCTCTCTTCCACTTCCACTTCCGCCTCCCTTTCTCTACCTCTCTCTCTCACTTCCAGGAACCGGCAACAAGACGAAGTAAACCCTAGGGAGCACGGTCTTCCCGGCGGAGAGATAGTCCCAGCGACCGCTCTTCCCGTCGAGATTATACATCGCCGAGCTCACGTCCATCGAGACTGTGAGCAGGTTTGAGTGCATCGAAGCTGTAGACCGGCTTGACGAGGTCGGAGAGGAGGGCGCACGTTGATCTCCAGGCGGCCCCTGTGCGCTTTATGGGCTTATTTGCTTCAGTCTCATCAATTTGGTGTTGATGTTTTTTATTTTGGTTGATTGGGTGAGATCTGTTTCCTTCTAGATCTAAGTTTTGTTGATTTTTGGGTTTCAGACTCTGTCGTTGGTTCTGTGATTTTAGATTTGAAATTGATGCAGATGAATTTTGAAATTTGATAAATTCAATTAGTGATTTGGGATCTATGTGAATTTTTTTTTTTTGTTGGTTTTGTAGATGTTTGAGAATTTTTATCTGTCTAAAGCATTTTTTTCTTTTCTTCCTTTAATCTTCTATTGCAGCTAGTTTTGTGATTTAGAATGGGTAAAGACTAAAGAGAAGGTTCACATTAGCATCGTTGTCATCGGCCATGTCGACTCCGACAAGTCGACCACCCCATTAGCCAAAAAAAAAAAAAAAAAGAGGCAATTTTCTTAAAAAATCGGTTACCCGGTCCGAAAAATCGAGTGAAAATTGGAACCGGGGTACCCCGATTTTGGCCAAAAACCGAGAAACCGGACTGGGTTGAGACCCCTAGTTTTAAGTCATGTATGATACTTAAAATCATAATATATAATCATGCTTCGCAACCGAGGTCAACAACGGGCCTACTTTAGCGAAACTATACAGGATAGTTGTCAGTTCTCTCTTTTGGTTGTTCAACTCATCTATTACTAAGGACAAAACCATAATTTTTATCGAGGGGAGAAAAGGCACGAATAAAGAGTCAAGTCTAATTTTGATACAAAGAAAGCTTAATTTTTAAACCCAAATGTGTGTGTGGTATATATATATATATAACCCCAATGATAATTATTACCCACCACCCTTCGTGAATATAGCCCCATGAATTGACTCTTTCACCATCCGAATAAAGAAAATGAAAATGAAAAAAAAAAAAAAAAAATCATTCTCGGTTTTGGGTTTTTGGGGGTGGTTGGACAACCCCCAAGGGCATGGGGTGGTTTCAGCCACCCCCTACGGCCAGTATGGGGGTGGCCGAAACCGCCCTTGGGGTTGGTCCGGCCACCCCCAAAAGCCCAAAACTGTGAATGAGTTTTTTTTTGTTTTGGCCTTTTGGGGGTGGCCAGACCATCCCCTTAACCATGAACCACCCCCAGACCAGCCATGGGGGTGGTTGGAGCCACCCTGATTTTATTTTTCTTTTTTTACTTTTTTTTTTTTCTTTTTTTTAATATTTTGCCTATTCTTTTTTCTTTTTTTAAAACAAAAAAAAAAAAAGAAGACAATTTTAATGCCCAAAACGATGTTGCTTTGGGTTAGGGTGGGTGTTGCAGTTTTGTGGTGTTTTCGGAATTTCAAATGGACTAGGTGAGGGTATAATGGGCATAAAATGCCAAATCGTTTGAATTTAATGTTGAAAACTAACAGAGGGGTCCAAAGCGATAGAAATTGAAAGTTAAGGAGTTCAAAGTGAAAGATTTGAGGGGGGTTTGTAAAATCGGCTGGAAGTTCAGGGAGGCCAAAGTGAAGTTTTTCCAGTTTATAAATTATTTTTTACAAAAAGAAAATAGTGGGGGTGACACGTGGCCTCCCCATGGCCTAGGAATTTTCCTAATGAAATTTTTATTCTATTTCAAACTCCTCAATTTTCAGTAAATAAATATTAATTATCTTTCTAAATGGAATACTCAATTCCAATTAGTCTTAAAACCACATTATTGAACTCCTGGACTGTCGCATCTGTTCCCTTTGTCTTTCCAAACACGCAAGGCGTCTTTCTAGATGCGCAAGGCTTCAAGTCTTTCACGTCACGTGGGCTTACCCGTTGCATTCAACTTCATAATCTAAACACATTCCAATCGGGCTATTAATGAGTGATGGCTTTTTAAGATTACTTGTGGCCACCCTTTTCCATGCCTTCTCTTTCAGATTATGCTGTGACTCTTCTCTGAAGACCAGTCCTCTTCGGACAAAAATTATTCTGTCATATCTTGGAGAATGCATGCAAGTTGGATTGGCTAAAAACAATCAGGAGATCTGGATTGTATTTTGGAGACAAATTAAACCATGCAATTCAGTAGCCCTTCTCTTCTCAATGCCATTTTTTTTCTCCATTCACTGCACTTGATAACTCTGCTATGAAAATGTTGATAGATAACAACCCGGCTAACTGCCTTGTGGCGAAAGAAATCAAATGAAACGAATATCTACAAGGTCATGACCAAGAAAGTTCAATAACTTCTTATCCAATCCAACACCATCTGCTCATTCTCTTTCCATTTTTCTAGCTATAATCCCCCATGGAGGAGCATAAACACCGACAGCCTCTCCTACTATGGTTTCTGTAGCCGGTTTTTCTCTTCTTCCAGTCCATATCGGCTGTTGATTTCATCTTCAATGGCTTCAACTCCTCCAATATGTTACTCTATGGCCTGGCCGACGTTGAATCTCGTATTCTAACGCTCACTAACAGAACATATTTCTCAATCGGCCGGGCAATTTACCCAGAAAAGATCCCCGCTAAAAACCCAAACGCTTCTTATGTGTATCCTTTCTCAACATCTTTCATCTTCTCGATGGTTCCTTACAAGAATAATCCTCCTGCCGGGCATGGCATAGTTTTCATGTTTGTGCCCTTTAAGGGCATCGAAGGCGCGGACCCAGCTCAATATCAACGCCTTCTCAACTTCAACAACAATGGGAATCCCAATAACCATGTCTTTGGTGTCGAGTTTGATGTGTTTAAGAACCAAGAATTCGATGACATAAGCGCCAACCATGTTGGAATCGACGTGAACTCCCTCAAATCAAATGCATCACACGATGCCGGGTACTGGCCCGACAACAGCAGCGATGTTGATGATGAGAGGTCATTCAAGGAATTGAAGCTCAACAGTGGTGAAAATTACCAAGTTCGGATTGACTATTCAGATTCTTTGATTAATGTTACTATAGCTCTGTCAGGCATGAAAAGACCTCTGAAGCCTTTGTTGAATGTTTCTATTGATCTTTCTGAGGTTTTTGAGGATGAAATGTATGTTGGCTTTACAAGTGGTACCGGACTGTTAGTTGAAAGCCACAAGATTTTGGCTTGGAGCTTTACTAATTCAAACTTTTCGTTAAGCCAAGAGTTGGTTACCACCGGTTTGCCATCGTTTGTTCTTCCAAAGGGTTCAATATTTCGATCCAGAGGGTTTATTGCAGGAATCACAGTGGGAGGTTTCTTGGGTGTCGGTCTTTGTGCTCTGTTTTTAATCAAGAGGAAGCCAAGGGGAGTACATGTTAGGGAGGGAGAGGAAATGGAAGAATGGGAATTGGAGTATTGGCCACACAGAATGTCTTATCAAGAAATTGGGGCGGCGACAGGAGAATTCTCAGAAGAAAATGCAATTGGAACTGGAGGGAATAGCAAGGTCTATAAAGGTGTTTTAGTAGGAGGGGCAGAGATTGCAGTCAAATGCATTTCGCATGAAAATGATGGGATGAGAGAATTTTTGGCTGAAATTTCAAGCCTTGGAAGATTGAAGCATAGAAGTTTGGTGGGGTTCAGAGGGTGGTGCAAGAGAGACAAGGGGAACTTCTTTTTGGTTTATAACTATATGGAAAATGGGAGTTTGGACAAGTGGGTGTTTGAATGTGATGACAGGAAGATGTTGAGCTGTGAAGACAGAACAAGGATTTTGAAAGATGTGGCTTCAGCAGTCTTGTACTTACATGAGGGGTGGACATTAAGGCCAGCAATGTGTTACTTGACAAGGATATGAATGGAAGGCTAGGGGATTTCGGATTAGCCCAAATGCACAACCATAGTCAAGTGCCTAACACGACTAGGGTGGTCGGGACCGACGGATATTTGGCGCCGGAAGTGATTAGGAGCGGACAGGCATCCACTCAAACTGATGTGTTTGGATTTGGTATCTTGATTTTAGAAGTATGTGTGGGAGGAGGCCTATAGAGGAAGGGAAGCCACCTTTGGTAGATTGGGCATGGATATTGATGGTACAAGGGCAATTAATGAATGCCGTTGATGAGAGATTGAAGGCTGGAGGGGAGTTTGATGAAGAAGAAGTGGATAGGGTGCTTCACTTGGGCTTGTTGTGTGCTTACCCTGACCCAAGTTCCCGCCCAACAATGAGACAAGTAGTGAAAGTGTTGGAGGGGAACAAAGAGGTGAAGGAGGAGGAGGTTGAAAGTGAGGATACCGATGCATATTTGCTCCGAAAAATGAAATCCATTCCACGAAATTTTGGGTCTTCATCATACCCAACACTTGGAGATACTCGGAAGTCCCACTCTTCATCCATGCGTTTCTCTTGGTCCAAAACTATGGTGGGGGGCAGGTGAATCTGCGTCATGAATGGACAATTGAGTGTAATTTGTTGTATCATCTCAAAAACAACAGAAGAAAGAAAGGAGACTGCATGCGTAATGAAAAAAGGTCTTAATGTATTACATTGTACTATAGCCTATCTCTATATGACATGTTATATATATATATATATATATATATATATATATATATATGTGTGTGTGTGTGTGTGTGTTTTTTAAGCAAATAACAGGAAGAAATAAGCCTCAATACAACCAATGTAAAAAGACTAATGAAATTGACTGCAATTTTTTTTTTTTTTTTTTTTGGGTTTGTAAATTATAATGTCTTGTCATAGGAGAGCGTTTACACACATCAATGAGATCTTCCTCAATTTCAAAGGCAGGAGGGGGACCAAAAGGTCACCTCCAATCTCCATTTGAACAAAAAGGTGGGTCAACGTGATTTTTCATCAAGTCACGTGGGGGGTCACTCAACTCAAGCCTCCATTAGCCGCCGCCTTGCTGTGTTCTTCTCCCCCATTGAATCTACAACTTGTTGGTCCACGAGATTTTTCATCGAACAACTTGTTTTAGCCGCCTTGCTTTATTATTATTTTTTTTTGTAAGTATGCCTTGGGCAAGTTTAATTCAAATTAATCATTTTTAATTAAATTTGAATTCCTTGCAATGAATACTTTGTAATTCCGTGTAATCCAGTAATTGCCGTTGGTTCTCTTAATTTAATTGTAATTGTTTAAGTAGTTTTCCAAAGGATGACATGGAATAGATCTCGTAAATATCTTGATGTCCACTGGGATTTATTTGACTGAGAAATGGTGAAGAAAATGAATCAAAGCTGCCAGCATTGTCCGGCGAAGGATAGCTCCAATACCTAAGTTAGTCACAGTGTTTAAGATAAAATATAACTTCAAAGATAGAGATAATCAAAGATATTCAGCTCAAGAGAGGAAAAAAAAAGTTATTAAAATCAAATAAGGGACCCCCCTTTTATAGGCATTAGTCTGTACCGGTGGACTTGACACGATGGACTTTTACTGAGAGTCCACGTGTCAAGTAATATATTTGAAGAATGATAAATAAAGTATTATACAAATATAATTAATATTCCGACGGTAACCCTCGGTTGATCCTTCCAGGCTCGGCTAACCGAGCCTGAGAGCTGAGTGTTTGAGGATATAAGTTCAGATGAGCCTAAGTTTACCGAGCATAAGTTTGATGAATAGTAAAACGACCGAGCTTTGACGATGGGCTAGCAGGTCATCCTGCCAGGCCCAAAATAGATGATCCATGACCTAACAGTTACCCCCCAATTTCCTAGTCTGACTGACTACGGAAATTTCATATTTTTAGAGAATGGATCAGTTATTTTTAAGCTCGGTTTTGCTTTTGATAAAATAAAACAAATTGGCTCTTAAATTTTAAAAAATTTTTACTTTTGAATTTTCAAAAAATAATGGTTGGAGCGTTTAAACGATTTACCTCCGCCTTTTGAGAGCCACGCGCTATACTTCTTGCTGTTTAAAATTTGAGGCCGCCACGTGTCAACCCCTGCATGGAGAGTAAGAAAGAAAAAGGCGCCTCTTGCTGAACCCTAGTCCCTAGGGTCTTAATTGCGCCACTCCAGCTTTCCCTTTCGAAATCCCTTTAAAAACTCGTCTTCCCCTTTGTTTGTTTTCCACTATTTCCATTATAAACCATTGTTGCATCTTTAGAGCTTTTGCGTATCTCCCTTGTTCTTTCTAAGCTGGCTCTTTTTCACTCAAACCTTTTTGCCGAGTATTACTTTTTAAGAGTTGTGTACTTCAGAACCTCAGTCGAGTCTGTTCCTTCAGCAGAACCCCATTTCTAATTTAGCAAGGTCTTGTTTCAATCCCTCGCCAACTAACTCCCGAATACCAATACCTAATGAGTTGCAGAGTCGAGGATGTCCCTAGTGAGTTGGGAGCATTACACCCTATTACATGGGAGTCTAAACTGTGGGGGGAAAGTGAACACGAAATTTATGAAATTTGCCACCTTCCCGACTCGATTCCATTACGCTTTGATGACGATAACGTTAGGGCTGTGGTGGATGCCGATAGTAATGAGGCCTATGTTTATCTGGACATGTTCCGGATAGGTTTAAGGTTGCCTTTCCCAAGGATAATTCTGGAATTGCTGAGTTATGTTCGGATATCTCCTCACCAACTGTCGCCTAATGGCTGGAGACTCTTCTTTGCTTGCATGATCGTTTGGCCGAAGATTCTTAGGGAATACCACCCCCTTACAGTAGTGGAGTTTCTAAAAATTTACCAACTGACCAAATGCCCCAGAACTAAGTACCTATTCACCTTCCAAATCTGAAAGAAATTTAAGCTCCTCACTTTTAGATCCACTTACTTGAGCAACAAAGGATGGAAAGACGAGTTTTTCTTCATTCGAGGTGACTAGGAATTTGCAACTTCGGAAGTTATCTGTGATCCGAGCATCCCTCGGGAAACCATCACCCCATCAAACCGAGGTATAAACCAAGCTTGGCTTTGCTTATTTTTATTTCTTTTTGCAGCAAAGCTAATCTTTACGTATGCTTTCAGGTCAACAAGAACCGAGTTTGACCGTTAGTGAAAATCAACGCGTAAAGGACGTGTTACGGCATGCCGAGCTTAATCCATTAGAAATGGATTATGACGCTGTTATGACTGAGGAGAACAAGGCATTGTATCTGTGGATCCAGCACCTGCGAGAATAGTGGAAGCTGCTCCGCCGAGGATACCACCAGCCATGGTGCCAAGAAGACCGACTGCCGAGCCTGCCGAGCTTCCAAGAAGGAGAGCCATCTGAGCTAAAGAGCCCCTTAAGAGCAAAGGAAAGAGGAAAGCCGAAGTGGCTTTCTCAAAGAAACCTTCGCCCCCAATTGCTGCAAGGGTTTCTCTGGTGGTTGCTGATGAGCCTGAGGATCCCAGCATTCCTTCTCTAAAGAAGAGTGAGAAGAAAAAAAGGAAAGCCGAGAGTAGTTCAGGGGCAGTGGGGCCAGTTACCGACCTTGAGTTGGAGGGGGCTGCAATACATCCGAACTTTCCACATGAAGAAGAAAGGAGCAGAGCTGTAAGTGACTCGGGAGCCCTAGAAAAAAGGCTTGCCCCTGGGGTAGAGACACCTGCTCCCCACATTAGTGCATACACAGAGGTTCTGGGTGGGGTCAGGGAGTTCCTGAGCAGATAAGAAAAATCGGCTCAGGATGCCCTTCTTGCACAAAGGCCGCCCCGATCATCCCCTCACACACCCATTAGAGCCAAAGTCTTTATTTCCGAGCCTTTAGAAGTTGAACCAATTTTGGCTGTCCCCATTTCTTCCACTCCTAGCGAGGCTATGCAGCTGAGTTCTTCTAAGTCTGAGGAAGAGGAACCGGTGGATGTTGGTGAGATCCTCACCTATCTTGCCTAAAAAACGTTGACCATAGAACCATTGG
Source organism: Corylus avellana (assembly GCF_901000735.1). Lineage (NCBI taxonomy): Eukaryota > Viridiplantae > Streptophyta > Magnoliopsida > Fagales > Betulaceae > Corylus > Corylus avellana. The sequence continues at coordinate 42,595,499 of NC_081542.1, read as the reverse complement.
CGGTGGTCTTCCCTGGGCAAACTGAAGGAGAAAACTCGTCCCCGCACCCTAAGATCGTCAGCACCGAGCCTGTGGTTGTTGAAGTTACAGGCAGTGGACCTGAGGTTGAAGAACTAGTTATCACTGAACCCTCGGCCGCCGAACCTGCTGATGATATACCAATAACTACAGAGCCCATGGTTGGCGAATCTATAACTGCTGAAGAGGTGGAAGGTGTTCGCGATGTTACCGAGCAACTGGATACCGAGCCTATTACAACTACGGATAAAGCTGAAGGAAGTTCAGACAACCTTGGAGGTTCGGTTTAGTTGCCGAGAGATATTCTTCCAAGGGAACCTATACAGAATCCCACCGAGACTTTAAGACCAACTGACCCTTCGGTAGACTGCACACCTGAGCCAGTTACCTGGTCATTTGGGGAGCCTCTTGCTCGGCTGGGTGACAACTGGCTCGGAAAAGCTTTTGCTGCTTTGGTAAATTTGATCGCAGCTGATAGTTCCCCAGAGGTCAGAGCCCAACTTCCGAAAGAAGTGATGGAACACATGTTGTACCACCAGCTGGAGGTAAATTGGTCTTTGTCTTTCTATTCTTTTATAAAGATAAGATTGGTGATTTTACCGCTTCTTCTTTTGTAGGAATCAATGCAAAGTTTGAACTACTATGTCCACTTCAGAAGGTCTACAGAGAACTCGGCTTTAGAAACCGAGAATATCAAGAAGAAGCTTGAAGAGGCCGAGGCTGAATTAAAACGAGCCTGAGAGCTATCCTCCGAGCAAGGGAACGAGCTCCTTCTTTCTAAGGAGCAGATTACCGATTTGGAGGCTCGGTGTTCCCAAGCTGATTCTCGGATTCGAAAACTAGAAGCTGAGTTGGTTGTTGAGAGAGCCAAAGGTAGAAGGTTGTTGATTGATTACTCTACCTTGGAGGATGAAGCTACGCTTCTAAAGGAAAAACATGCTGACGCCGAACTTCAATGCCGAGCCACCGAGTCTCGCATCAACTTGGTTTCTGAAGAGCTTGAAGAAGCTCAGAAATACTCGGCCGCACAATGTACAAGAGCTGAGGTGGCTGAAGGCAAGTTAAAGGTAGTTGAAAACCATCTTTTAGTGGCTCGAAAGAAACGGAAGTCGGTCGAGAAGAAGCTCAAAGTTGCGGAGACAAGGGCTGCGAGTTTTAAGAGAAGATTTTCCCGAGCCAAAGAGCAAGTGAAGAGATATAAAGATAAGGCTCAGGACTTCTTTAAGCAGCTTTCATTTGCTTCCTGGGGCCGAGATTGCGGTTGGGGCACAGGCTTCATCTCAGGTTTTGAAATTTTCCGAAGTTGGTCGAAAAAATCCTCCCGAGGGTGTCGGCATTAATACAACTAAACCTGAAGATGTTCCTCCCACAAAAGAAGCTATTTCAAAGATTTTCATAATCTGTCAAGAGCAGATGCCTGACTGCAAAGGCATTACAATCTTTGGTTTCAATCCATTTGCTCGGTAATAGACTGGGGAATCTTCTACTGCCGTAGAACGTCCTGAAGATGAAGGATCTTCATCTGAAAGGTCGGTAAATGTATCCAATGAAGAATGGGACCATGAACCAGATGGAGCTACTTGATTTTCCCATTTGTAATTGCTGAGATGATATATCTCTTTTTTGTACCTAATTGCTTCATATAATGAAATAGAAATATTTTTAAAAGAGACCAATTCTATACATCAACTTCGCATATTTAACTCATATTAACTCCGTAATTCATGTTATGTATACCCCCCTCAATTCCCATAGGTTATAATTTTAACTTATAACAATGGGAATCTTGATGGAGTGTAATATTTTGAATCCGTTTGTTAGTGTGTTGCTCAATGCTTGGTTTTCGAATTCTGTGGATAAACCACACGTCTTACCGAGAATGTATGTTTGTGTGATAATTCTGTTCAAACGTAATAGTTGAATATTTTGCCTTAGGAGAGCGCTCGGTTAGACCATGGGGTAAAGGATTAAACTCGGAAAAAGTCCTGTGGTTAGTCATTAACTGTACTTCTTCCTCGGGAAAGCGCCTTAGCGATATTTCATCGAGCAAAACTCGGGAAATTCTCCGGCTATATTTCACCGAAGTGGAACCTTTCAATAAAGGCTAAGTTCTGGAAATTGCTCCGTTATGGCTATACTAATGAACTTCTTCCTCGGGAAAGCGCCTTAGTGATATTTCACCGAGTGGAACTTGGGAAATTCTCCGGCTCTATTTCACTGAAATAGAACCTTTGAGTAAAGGTGTTTAGTTTGGAAAACGCTTGTTTAGCTATATTTCCGAATTCTTCCTTGGTGAAAGGGCCTTAGTGATAATGCCCCAAGTGATGCTCGGGAAATTCTCCGGCTATATTTCACCGAAGGGTTGGAAAGTGCTATAGACACTTTTCCAAGTGGCTCTTGGAAAACGCTTTACTTAGATGTTTCTTTTTTCGAGTATATAGATAAAAGTATGGTCTACCGCATTTTTAAGATTTTTGCATGATTATAATCTCAGAGGATCCTTCATTTATGAGTATTTATTTGTTATAACAGAAGTACAACAAAAGTGAAGCTCTGAGAATTATAATCCTATACAAAATACTTCTTAAGATGTTCAGCATTCCATGGTCGTTGGAGTGGTTTGCCTTCGGAGTTTGTGAGATGATACGTTCCTGCTTTGCCACATTTGATTACTTTGTATGGTCCTTCCCAGTTTGGTGATAGCTTTCCATCAGCTGTATCTCTGGTTGCAAGAGTGACTTTTTTCAAGACTAAATCTCCAACTTGAAAACTGCGATATTTGACCCGCCGATTGAAATACCGAGCTGCCCTCTGTTGGTATGCTGCCATAGTAACCTGGGCTTGATCCTGTTTTTCCTGTAGCAAATCAAAATGCAGCTTTAGATCCTCGCCGTTGAACTCGACGTTAAAGGTATCCACACGAAAACTCCTCAACCCAATCTCGGCTGGAATGACAGCCTCGATTCCGTAGGCTAAAGCAAAAGGAGTTTCCTCGGTTGGAGTCCTTCTGGTGGTGTGGTATGCCCATATTGGTGAACTCTACTAGAAAGTCTGCAAGTGCTTGGCCTTTAATAGCGCTGCATGAAATAAACTGGATATCAAACTCACTAATTTCAACTGCCCAATTGACAAACCGACCAGAAAGATCCAATTTACGAAGTACTTTCTTTAATGGATACTCGGTTAGTACATTGATTGTGTGGGCTTGAAAATACGGCCGAAGCTTCCTAGATGCAATGACCAGAGCAAAAGCGAGTTTCTCCATTTGCACATACCTTTCCTCGGCACCTTGTAATGCTCGGCTGATGAAGTAAATTGGTTTTTGAATTCCCTCCTCTCGAATCAAAGCCGCATTGACTGCGGTTGGAGACACTGCTAAATATAGATATAACACTTCTCCGGGAATAGCTCAGCTAAGGAGGGGTGAGCTAACCAAGTACTTCTTGAGTTGCTCGAATGCCTGTTCGCACTCCTCGAACCATTCAAAAGCTTTCCGTAAAATTTTAAAGTAAGGAAGGCACTTGTCTGTAGACCGAGAGATGAATCTATTCAACGCCGCAATTCTATTAGTCAATTGTTGAACTTGCTTTATATTCTTTGGAGATTGCATATCCAGCACTGCTTGAATCTTCTCTGGGTTGGCTTCAATTCCTCGGCTTGACACCATATAACCGAGGAACTTCCCAGATGAAACCCCAAATGCGCACTTCATTGGATTCAGCTTCATTTTGAATCGCTTCAATGTTGTGAACGCCTCTTGTAAATCCTGCACATGATTTACCTGCAGCCTACTTTTGACCAACATGTCATCGACATAAACCTCCATATTCTTACCGATCTGCTCTTGAAACATCTTGTTCACCAACCTCTGGTAAGTAGCACTGGCATTTTTTAAACCGAAAGGCATGACCTTGTAGCAATATAAGCCTCGGTCGGTGATGAATGTTGTTTTATCCTGATTAGATGGGTGCATGAATATTTGATTGTAACCAGAAAAGGCATCCATGAAGCTCAACAACTCATAACCTGCTGTTGCATCTACCAATGAACTGATGTGGGGCAATGGAAAACTATCCTTTGGGTAAGCTTTGTTAAAGTCGGTGAAGTCTACAAAGATCCTCCATTTCCTAGAGGATTTTTTAACCATCACCACATTGGACAACCAATCGGGATAATGTGCTTCTTCGATAAACCGTGCTTTAAGCAATTTGTCTACCTCCTCAACAATTGCCATGTTTCTCTTAGGAGCGAACTTTCTTCGCTTTTGTTTTACTGGCTTGGCTTCTAGATTGATGTTTAGATGATGAACAATGTCTTTAGGATCAATCACCGACATGTCCTCAGGAGACCACGCAAAGATTTCTAGATTTCCCTGAAGGAAGAGAATGAGAACTTCCCTAACTTCTGGAGTTAGTTGAGAACCGATCTTCACAACCTTTCCTTCAGCTATCGATATATCAACCAATGGCTTGGCTGGTTCCTTCTTCAATTGGATCTTCTTCTCACTGCCCAAATTACCGATTGTCAATAGTGCTAATTCTGGGCATTTCCTTAAAGATGTATTGTAACACCTTCTGGCGATAACTTGATCACCTTTAACCTCACTGACGCCTTCGGTTGTTAGAAACTTCATCTTCAGATGATAGGTAGAAGTTGCAGCTTTTAGTTGATTCAAAGCTGGGCGACCGATGATCACAATGTATGCCGACGGTCGGTCAATTAATAGAAAATCCACCATGATAGTGGACTGTTTAGGACTGGTTCCTGCTGTTACTGGAAGGGAAACCATTCAGATAGGTTGGACACACTCCCCTGCAAATCCTATTAATGGTGATAAGAAAGTTTTTAAATTGTCTCGGCCAATGCCCAGTTGTTGATCAACTGTCCAATAGAGAATATCAGCCGAGCTTCCATTGTCCACAAGAACTCGGTGAATAGCGTGATTAGCCACTGTCAAAGTTATTACCAATGCGTCGTCGTATGGCATTCAGATTTCTTTCACATCCTCCTCCGAGAATGACAGAACACTCGGTTCCTGTTTCTGTATTTTGGAGGGCTTTTCGGGCGAAAAGACTTCTTCCATTCTCACTTGCTTAACGTAAGTTTTCCTTGCCGAACTGGATTCCCCTCCGCCAGCCAATCCTCCTGAGATTGTTCGGATCTCCCCAACTATGGTTTGATTCTAAGGGTTTCATTGACTGATCTGAGGAACCCTCGGTTCATCACGCCTTTGTCTCTGATTGTGCAGGCCATCATTGTTCAGCCCCGAGCTTGGTCCTGACTGGTGGCTCTGCCCAACCGGAGGATTCTTCTCTTGACCCTTCTCTTCGGCTACGAACTTCAATAACTTTCCATTTCCGAGAAATTTTTCCATTTCGAACTGAAGACTTATACAATCCTCGGTATAGTGCCTATGGTCGTTATGATACTCGCAAAACTTCTGAGTGGTGCGATTTTGGGGAAGAGCTTTCATCTTTCCAGGCCATCTGAAGCTCGGATCCTTCTTTACCTCCGTGAACACCTTGTAGACAATGGTATTTAGAGGTGTCCATCCTACATACTGTTACTGCTGATTCTGCCTGGGTGGGAATTCAATCTTCTTCTCTGGGGTTCTCACCTTCTGATGGTCTCTTTTTTTCTTTTTCTTCTTCTCCACAAAAGTTTTTGGTGTTACCGTAGCCGAATCTGGAATAGGCCTACTTTCTTCAGGTTTAGACTTCATCAAAGCTGAGATAGTTTCTTCTTGGTTGATGAATTCCTCAACTTTGTTAGAGAATTGCCGAAGAGTTCCCGAAGTTGATTTCCGAGATAATTCTACCATCAATGGCCCATCAGCCTTTATGCCATGCATCAAGGCTGAAAGAACAATTTGCTCATCTGAGGTTTCCACTGTCAACGTCTCCCGATTAAACCATAATATATAATCTTTCAGGGACTCGGTTTTCCCTTGTATGATGGATAGTAAATAAGCTGGATTCTTTTTCCTCTTTCAAACCGCAAGGAACTGACCCAGGAATTGTTGTCCGAGATAATCAAAACTATCAACAGATTTAGGACTCAGTCCTCCAAACCATTCTTTAGCAACACCTTCCAGAGTTAACAGAAAAGCTTGGCAAGCTATTTCGTCTGGAGTATCGTGAAGAATGATGTGATCTCGAAAACTTTCCATATGATCAGAAGGATCTTTGCTTCCATCGTACTTGTCGACTCGAGGCATCTTAAACTTGTCAGGAAGAGGAAACCTCATTACCCGATCAGTGAAAGGTAAGTTAGTATATTGCATAAGATCTTTGGCTGTGGATTAATCCTCACCATTTTCAATTAAGAAAGCCATCTTCTCATATTTTTTATTCACCGCAACCCCTTCAGGCTTTACGCAATGAGAGCAACTTTGGTGAGAACGACTGTGATGAGATTTTGCATGACTAGTTTCGCCCCGGTGAGACTTGCCACCAAGATGCACCTTATTACAAGATCTTTCTCAGTGGGAGTCTTTCCCGGTTTGGATAGTAGTATGACTCCCATGTATTGAGCTTTCGGTGTCATGCCGGTGGGTTGGTGATGGTGGTGCCCGGAATACTTCTTCTTGCCTTTCACCGCGCGTCAGATCCCTTCTAGGAGTTAACTTAGAGACGATCTCTACATTTTGTTTCTTCATGGCTTCCATTGATTCGGCTATTCTCTTCATAAAGCTTTCTAACAAGGCTGTCTGAGTGTTTGGGTTTTGTGACGTTCCAGGAACATCAGGCAGAACATTTGGAACAAGGCGCGGAGGTGTAACAGGGATGGGGTGTGGAGGTGTATCAAGATACGGGGGTGTGTTCACCATATCGGAATATTGAGATTAGTAAGAACCGATAAAAAAAAAAATCGAGTTCCCACAGACAACGCCAAACTGTTTAAGTAGTTTTCCAAATGATGACGTAGAATAGATCTCGTAAATATCTTGATGTATTTATCTAACTGAGAAATGGCAAAGAAAAGGAATCAAAGCTGCCGGTGTTGTCCGGCAAGGGATAGCACCAATGCCTCAGTTAGTCACAATGTTTAAGAGAAAATATAACTTCGAAGATAGAGATAATCAGAGATATTCAGCTCAAGAGAGGGAAAAAGAAGTTATTAAAATCAAAAAGGGGACCCCCCTTTTACAGGCATTAGTCTGTATCGGTGGACCTGACACTATGGACTTTTACCGAGAGTCCACGTGTCAAGTAATATATTTGAAGAATGATAAATAAAGTATTATACAAATATAATTAAGGGAAAAATATAAAAAAGCCCCCCAAACTACCAGCCGTTTTCGATTTAGCCCCCTAATGTTTCAAAAGTGATAAAGTAACCTCCCAAACTATCAAACTATTACATTTTGGCCACTCTGTTAGTCAAAACCGTCAGTTTTGACAGAAACTGAAAAACGATGTCATTTTGTTGGGGGGCTACTTTATCACTTTCTAAACATTAGGAGGCTAAAATCAAAACGGCTGGTAGTTTAGGGGGCTTTTTTATATTTTTCCCAAATTTTTTTTTTTTCATAAAAGGACATTGTAGTAACTTACCCATAACAAAATGACGTCGTTTTGCAATTTCCGTCCAAACTGACGGTTTTGACTAATGGAGTGGCCAAAATGCAATAGTTTGGTAGTTTGGGGGGCTACTTTATCACTTTTGGAACATTAGGGGGCTAAATCGAAAACGGCTAGTCGTTTGAGGGGTTTTTTTATATTTTTCCCTATAATTAATATTCCGATGGTAACCCTCAGTTGATCCTTCCAGGCTTGGCTAACCAAGCCTGAGAACCGAGCGTTTGAGGATATAAGTTCAGATGAGCCTAAGTTTACCAAGCATAAGTTTGATGAATAGTAAAACGACCGAGCTTTGACGATGGGCCGACAGGTCATCCTGCCAGGCCCAAAATAGCTGATCCATGACCCAACAGTAATTAAACTTGGCCCAATCTTTTACTAAAAGGATTGAGCCTTGCTTTTACCTTCCATAACGAAAGACTTGAGCTTGCACGAAGCGAAATACAGCGACAGAAAGAGACTTTTGCGCGTGAAAACACTGAGAGAGACTGGAGAGGTACAGTTGCACCGTCATGCTTTTTCTTACTTTTCAAGTTGCGGCACGGCACTAAGAAAAAAAAAAGGAGTTTTACTTTTCAACTTTTCCTTTCAAGTTGAAAATCAAATGCCCCATCACCTCTCAAAAATTTTCTTTACGCTAGTAGGATTTTTTCGGATGCCCTAGGTTGCCTACTCTCAATCATTCATTAAGGTGCAAATCTTTCTCAAGAGAACCGGAGTTTACGACTCATTATTCTAATTTTCTTTCAATTCAGGCATTTTAATAATTAGGTCAAGAGTTTAGAAAAATGTTAAAGAAGAAGAAGGTTGAAGACAATGATAATTATTAACCCCTTCAATTCAGGCATTTTGAGAAAGTCCTCTTAACCCCTTCAAACTACCACCACAATGATAATCTTCCTCCCAAACTATCAATTGCGACAATCTCTCCCCTCTCAAACTACCAAAACAATGACAATGTACCCCCTAATAATAGCAAAATGATGAAATTATCCCTATAAAATTTTTAATAAGACAAACATATCCCTTAAATTTTGAAAAAAAAAAAAACAATTAAATATATTTAATATTTAAAATACAAATATTAAAAATATTTGGCCAGAATGGGAGTAGCGAGCCACCCCATGGCCTAATGGCGGTGGCCCGACCACCATCGAAGGGTGGTTCGGCACCCCTTTTTGCTTTTTATTTATTTATAAATTTTTTATTCTTTTTTATTTTTTTATAAATTTTTGTTTTTTTTGTTTTTAAAGTTTAGTATGGGTAATTTCGTCATTTTGTTAAAATTGGGGGTGCATTTTCATTATTTTGATAGTTTGAGTGATAAATTGTCGTAATTAATAGTTTAGAAGGAGATTGTAATTAAGGTGATAGTTTGAGGGGTTAAGATGACTTTACCCAAAAAAAAAATTTTGTTTTAATCAAGCTTTAATTAAGCATAACTGACAACTTTAAAAGGCTCTTACTTTAAAGTTGGACATTTTTCTTTTTTCTTTTTTCTTTTTTCTCTTTTTTTAATTTTTTTTTAATTTTATTTTTTTAAAAAAGCAACGACTTTAAACCTATTGCCTAGGTATATATATTTAAAATTCTAGATCTTTGGTAATTTGTGAAATCCTAACCAACAACACTAGTAAATTAGAGATTTAGAGCATTTCAATAAAAAAAATAAAAATAAATCAGAGAATTAGAGTCTTGGAAATCACACCAAGGTTATTAGTTCTAATATCCTATCCCTCTTGTGTGGACATGTCAAAAAAAATTTCTAAGAATTAGAAGCTGTTTAACAATTTAAAAATTCTACTATTTGCGATTTTTTTTTATACAATATTTCTTCCTTTTTAAGCCTTTAACAATTCAAATTAATTTGTCCTACTTTGTCTTAAAATATTCAGCTATGTAGTCAAACTTTTACATTGTTAAAAATCATTTACGTAACCAAATGAAAGATCAATGGATAAATGATTGTTTGATCACATATATTGAGAATGATATATTCAAGATTATCACGAATAAAAAAAATAATTACAACGATTTCAAAATATGAAGATTCGTTAGAGCCAATTGAATAAATTAACGTCAAGTGTCAAAAATTAAATTGTAAGTTACATTTATATGTTTTAAACAATATCTAAATTTTGTTGAATCATTTTTTTATTTCATTTATATATATTTTTTATATTTTTAAATTAATTTTGTTAGACTTTAACTTTTTTTAGGAAAAAAAAATCTTGACCCCCTAACAAAAATCTTGGCTCCGCCACTGTCTGCATTTGTATCTGTATAATGTGGTTATCACTTTTAAGTATCTACATCTACATTTGCATTGTGCGATTAGTATCTGCATCCACACAATTATTACAGTCATTAAATACGGTTATTATTCGTTAAGGAATATTTTGCACCTTGAAGTTGTAATTTGTGCTTCTAGTTGAACACTATTATTCAGATCACACTTATTAATCATTTTGCCATAAATTACAAATCCAGCGAAAAAAAAAAAAAAATTCAACACTATGAATCTAAATCAACCCTCCTACACGTTCAAATCATGAATCAATTAAATGTAAAATATAAAGAAAATTGTATTGCAAGTAAAATATGACAAGCTAATAAGCTTCATTACGAACAAACTTCTAAGCAGGAGAAATAGATGCTTCAATAATTGAATTTAAAGCTTTAATATATATTATATATAAAGGGAATACATATATGATTATTAATTGTATTTATATACCTTAAAATCGCTATCTGCATTTGTATATGCGGATAGCGGATGTGATCGGTTTTTATCTACCCACACTTTCACCATTAATCTTAAGTACTCGAAAACCTAACATCCATAAAATAAAAAATAAAAAAAATCTAAGTGGCTATATGATATGTAGAAATATATAATATGAAAGAGAGAGCAGAAGTAAAGAAAGGACCTTGACCATATCAAGGATATATTATTGTTATTTTATTTTTTTAAAATATGATATATTATTGTTAATTTCTATATTCTCGTGCTTAGATAAATCAGAGGTGATGTCACTATTAGAATTCTACAAAATTCATTGACATAATGGCTAGGGTAAAAGATCACAAAAGTCTAACGGTGACGTTATTCAATTGGAACTTGAAATCTCCAATGGGTAGTTGATATAGAAAATAAATAGAAGGAATTATTAATTACCTGCAAAAAAAAAAAAAAAATCATTATTTTTCACTTATTTTTAAATATTCCAGCCTGTATCCGCAATCAAGCCCTATATGTCCCCATTACGTAAGCTTATCCTAAAAGTGATTGTTCTACAAGGTGACACGAAAATGCATTTGATTATAAGAGCAATCATAATGATTTAGTTATTTCTTACTTTTATCTAAAATAGATAAGTAAAACATTAAAAAAATTATTTACATTAGAATATTATACATCTCAAATGCAAAAATACATTTTTTTAGCATTTGTGAATAATTCACCGCTACATGTAGCGGACACTGTTCACACATCAATCTCATTAATATACATTTTATCTCTTTACATCGATCTTTTCCCAAGATTTTCTCTTCTACATCTCTCTTTTTTCAAAATTTTCTTACTATTTCTCTCTCAATATCTCTTTTTTTTTTTTACAAAGTTGAAAAATAAGATCTTTAGAAAAAATATGCTTATTAAAAAATAAAATTTAAATAATATAGATTAAAAAAAATTGGATAATTAGATGTATAATGTCTTTTAAAATTTATTAGCTAAATTAGATAAAGTAAGTTTTAATTAGTCATTTTGCATAAAAATATATATAAACCAATGTGAATACTCTAATATGTACAAATTTTAAATTAAGTTAGAGAAGGAGAAATCCTTGTTACATTATATTTAATACTCATCCAATAATGTTGAAATTTTTTTATTATATATTTAATAAGATTAAATCTAGAAGTTATTTAGGAGTATAATATTAAACAATTATAAAATAAATATTTAATATTTAATATTCCCGACAAAAAAGCTGTCCTCATAAGAGGTTGGGGTAAACTAAGCACTAAATTATTAACAAAAAAAATAAAAATACATGACGTATGTGTTTGAAAAGTAAATAATATCTAAATGGTGGAGATATTTTTATTCATCCATTAAGATTGCCCCTTAAATATCTGTTGATAATAAGTTAATAACTCATTCTAACTTATCTGTACAGTCAGTCGTTCAATGAATGAGTTATGATGCAGTAACAACTCGAACTTAATTTTGATTCAATTTTTCTTTCTCTCTCTAATTTAAGGTTTTCTCTTTCCTCTACAAGTAACTTTATTCTTAAAACTTAAGAAAAAGATTAAGTTAAAGTTGAATTTAAATTATGCCTTTATTATTTTTTTCAATGAATATGCTAATAAAAGTCGAAGGGAGATTGGGTGGATGTAAAGTTTGTCTAATAATACAAAGAAAAATTGGTCTAAGAAGAAACAACAAAACATGTTGCTACAAACAACCAAAGCTCATTCTAGAGCTGTCGACACATGCCAAGCCATCACGAAACCACGTACTTCTGTAGTCATCTTCGACTCTTCTTCTCAAATGTAAATTAGAGGTGTCGAACCAGTTCAGTTTTTTAATTTTTGGCCAAAATTTGGGATTGGAATCAAGGTACCCCTGTTCTTGGTTTTGGGCAACCGGAACCGGGAACCAGGTCCCAATAAACGGGGGTTCCGGTTACTGGTGAGAACGGTAACCATTTTTTTAAGAATTTTTTTTTTTTTTTTTGGCTTATTTTAGGTATTAGGCCTAAAATAAGCCCATTTTTTTTCATACAGTTGGCCCATTTTTTAAAAAATCTATTAGTCTTTTTATCCAAATTAATTGGGCTTTGTTGTGATTGTAATAATTAAAAAAAAAAAACCTAAAAAATCCCAAAAATCCTAAAAAAAATTAATATTTTTGCCTATATGGGCCTTAGAAATAAAAATTCAATTTTTTTAAAATGCCCTAAAAGTTATTTTCAATTAGTTACATAAAGAAAACATTAAAACAATAAAAACAAGTATTTAAACAAACCAACCTTCACAAGAAATACCCACTTACTACAACAATTCAAAACTCAAAAAGAAAAAATAAAACAATCATTTAAATAATTTACCTACCAAAAGAAATACCCTTACAATAAAAATATTTCATAAATATAAATATATAAATAGTTCCTAAATATTTTTAATATATATATATATATAAGAGGTACTCCTGTTCACGGTAACCTGATAATAATTAGGTACCAAAAATCAGGTACCGAAACTGGGTCCCCAGTTTTCCGACTTTTCGGTTTCGATTTTTGATAATTTTTGACACTGTTAGTGTAAACTCCAAGAAACCTATCCCAGCTTCTCTGATGCCTATCTCGACTAGCGTGCAGCTATGCCAACCACTTGACTTTCCCCTTTTAACCAAAAAAAAAACACATGTTTTAACTTGAGATGTTTATTTGTAGTTACCACCTTCTACAACGTTCCAGCTCTAGATCGATGTTTTTCAGAAATTGGGTCACGTTTGGGAAAGTAACCAACAGGTGCCATTTTTGCCACTTGATAGATTATCTTCTATGAAAATCTTGGTTGATTCACACCTACCGGCTACCAGGCTACCTGCCTTATGAGTCTCTGACCAACAAACAAAAAAAAAAATCCAACGAATTTCTGAAAGTTGACCAAACTCGATCTCATTCTCTTCTCAATGCCATTTTTTTTCTCCATTCACTGCAGTTGATAACTCTGCTATGAAAATGTTGATAGATAGCGACCCGGCAACCTGTCTTGTGACAAAAGAAATCAAATGCAATGAATATCTACAAGGTGACCAAGAAACTTCAATAAGTCCTCATCCAATCCAACACCATCTGCTCATCTCTCTTTCCATTTTACTAGCTATCATCCCCCATGGACGAGCATAAACACCAACAGCCTCACCTACTATGCTTTCTGCTGCCCGTATTCCTCTTCTTCCAATCCATATCGGCTGTTGATTTCGTCTTCAATGGCTTCAACTCCTCCGATATGTTACTCTATGGCCTGGCCGACGTTGAATCTCGTATTCTAACGCTCACTAACAGAACATATTACTCAATCGGCCGGGCAATTTACCCAGAAAAGATCCCCGCTAAAAACCCAAACTCTTCTTATGTGTATCCTTTCTCAACTTCTTTCATCTTCTCTTTGGTTACTTACAAGAATAATCCTCCTGCTAGGCATGGCATAGCTTTCATGTTTGTGCCCGTTAAGGGCATCGAAGGCGCGAACCCAGCAAATTATCTAGGCCTTCTCAACTACACCAACAATGGGAATCCCAATAACCATGTCTTCGGTGTCGAGTTTGATGTGTTTAAGAACGAAGAATTCGATGACATAAGCGCCAACCATGTTGGAATCGACATAAACTCCCTCAAATCAAATGCATCACACGATGCCGGGTACTGGCCCGACGACAGCAGCGATGCTGATGATGACAAGTCATTCAAGGAACTGAAGCTCAACAGTGGTGAAAATTACCAAGTTTGGATTGATTATTCAGATTCTTTGATTAATGTTACTGTGGCTCTGGCAGGCATGAAAAGACCTCGGAAGCCTTTGTTGAATGCTTCTCTTGATCTTTCTGAGGTTTTTGAGGATGAAATGTATGTTGGCTTTACTAGTGCTACCGGACAGTTAGTTGAAAGCCTCAAGATTTTGGCTTGGAGCTTTAGTAATTCCAACTTTTCGTTAAGCGAAAATTTGGTCACCACAGGTTTGCCGTCGTTTATTCTTCCAAAGGGTTCAATATTTCGATCCAAAGGGTTTATTGCTGGAATCACAGTGGGAGGTTTCTTTGGTGTCGGTCTTTGTGCTCTGTTTGCTCTGTTTTCGATCAAGAGGAAGCGAAGGGGAGTTAGGGAGAGAGAGGAAATGGAAGAATGGGAATTGGAGTATTGGCCACACAGAATGACTTATATAGAAATTGAGGCGGCCACAAGAGATTTCTCGGAAGAAAATGTGATCGGAACCGGAGGGAATGGGAAGGTCTATAAGGGTGTTTTAGCAGGAGGGGCAGAGATTGCAGTGAAATGCATTTCGCATGAAAATGACGGGGTGAGAGAGTTTTTGGCTGAAATTTCAAGCCTTGGAAGATTGAAGCATAGAAGTTTGGTGGGGTTGCGAGGGTGGTGCAAGAGAGACAAGGGCAACTTCTTTTTGGTTTATGAGTATATGGAAAATGGGAGTTTGGACAAATGGGTGTTTGAATGTGATGACAGGAAGATGTTGAGCTGTGAAGACAGGATAAGGATTTTGAAAGATGTAGCTTTTGCAGTCTTGTACTTACATGAGGGGTGGGAAGCCAAAGTCCTTCATAGGGACATTAAGGCCAGCAATGTGTTACTTGACAAGGATATGAATGGAAGACTTGGGGATTTTGGATTAGCCCGAATGCACGACCATGGACAAGTGCCTAACACGACAAGGGTGGTCGGGACCGTTGGATATTTGGCACCAGAAGTGATTAGAAGTGGACGGGCATCGGCTCAAACCGATGTGTTTGGATTTGGTGTCTTGATTTTAGAAGTCATGTGTGGGAGGAGGCCTATAGAGGTAGGGAAGCCAGCTTTGGTAGATCGGGCATGGCTATTGATGGTACAAGGGCAATTATTGAATGCTCTTGATGAGAGATTGAAGGCTAGAGGCGAGTTTGATGAGGAAGAAGTGGGCAGGGTGCTTCACTTGGGCTTGTTGTGTGCTTACCCTGACCCAAGTTCCCGGCCAACAACGAGACAAGTAGTGAAAGTGTTGGAGGGGAACCAAGTGGTTGAAAGTGAGGATATGGATATATACTTGCTCCGAAAAATGAAACCCATGGGTAGGTGGTCTGAGATTCCACGAGATTTTGGGTCTTCATCACACCCAACATTTGAAGATATTCGGCAGTCCCACTCTTCATTCATGTCTTTCTCTTGGTCCAATACTACGGTGGAGGGGAGGTGAAGCTGGATCATGAATGGAAAACTGAGGGTCATTTTTTCTATCAGCTCAGAAGCAAAGGAGATTTGCTCAAAAATACTTGAGGGTTGTCTTCCAAACGTTGGCAAATAGTCTAAAACCTTTTGGATTTACTGTACTTAGGAAAAGAAAAATATTCATTTGGTAAATATTGAGAGAATAGTTTTGGTTAGCTTACCTAAATAGTCAAAACCTTTCGATTCATTTATATAGAGGAGTTTGTTTTATACTTTGTAATGTTAATTGTACAGTTTGAATTTACTTATAAGAATATATATACTATTATGAGTGTTGTATCCCATAATTGATAACATACAAAAAAGTAGTAAATATATTTAAGGTGGACCAAGAAAATTGTTGCCAAATTATCACAGTAAATTCGCAATTTTTTTGATATTGAATCCACAACTTGACACTCTGTGATAAAATTCTTTAACCATTTCGCCTATGAAGTCGCTTCAAAGTATGCTATGAACTCTATATGAGGAAGCTAATACACATTAACACAGTTTAGCAGTAGATATTCTAGCACCATTGCAATTTCGCTGCAAAAGTTTCCTTTTTCATTGTGATGATTTAAGGATGAAGACCGAAATTTGTTTTTTTATTTCATTGACAAACAATGGAAAATTATAAATTATTGTCATTGATTTCTTCATAAATGGCTTAACTTTGAGCCTCCTTGCTCAAAAGGATAAAACTACCAATTACAAGTAAAATAAGAAGAATATGTTCCGGACCTGACGGATTTGATGAACAGAGTAACGCTAAATACTTAACTTTCGTTTGACTCCCATACAATTGGCTTGATGTAATAGTGTCCCCATCAAATGAACAACATGTTCTTCAGGGCTACAAATGCGTCTATTTTGAGCAAATAAGAAATTTTTTGGTACATGCTTGATATAGTTACCTTGGTGCTGGTTTGGTCCTCTATGTATATCTTGCATATGTTCTAATTAGTCTAGAATGAAATTAGCATATAAAACCCTTTCTTCCCCATTATAACATGTAAACTGCAGTATGTTGCCTTCTGCTTTGACAATTGAGCTTCTCTGTTTTTTTTTTTTTTTTAGTTGGGTTCTTAAGATACTGTACATTTGCTATTTTAAAGGGAGGAAAGATAAAAGAGTTACTGAACATCGTCATTGTTCCAAATTGATAAGAAGATGGTATCTGGGTACATTGTTTCTAGCACAAGTTACAAGAAGGCTGAGAAAACAGAGGAAATGAGTGGATGTGAATTTTTCAATCCTTGATGCTGTGGATGATATTTGAATATGGACAATTAACCATAACAAAAAGAATACATAGAGTGAGGAAAGTGGCTTCATTTTGGCTGTTTCTTCTGTGTGTTTGTATATACATGTAATATTTGTATTGGTCCATGCATACATGAATCGATGGTTTTGCGATTATTTTCTATTCTACTTAACTGAATTCAAAATTGCGAATATTGAGAAGAAAAAAAAGTTGAAATTATGTTTGGGTTGTTTGAAAAATATAAAATTTTGAATAAAGTTGAAAATTTTGAGTTGCATGCTAGTAGTGTCAAATCAACTATAAAAAAGAGAGAAAAAAAGTTGAGAAGAATTAGGAATAATTGTCTTTCCATACAAACCCTTAACTTTTATCTAGACACCCTCCCCATATTTGATAATATATATTTTTGTACGTTATTACTTTTGAAAATCGGCTAAGAGAGAGCGCTTAAGAGCACTCACAATGGAGGAGCCAAATTGTACTTTTATCTAAAATCGCTAATCATATTTGTAAAAAACATCCCACCACATTGGATTAGTCAAAAAAAAAAAAAAAAAAAAGCAAAATGGACATTTTATTGAATTAGCCAAAAAAAAAAAAATGCTACATACTATTTATCTTCTACATCTCTCTTTTCACAAAATTTTTACCTACTATTTCTCTCTCCACATCTCTTTTTCCAAAATGTTGAAAAATTGGATCTTTAGGAAAACTATAATCCTTATAAAAAAATAAAATTTAAATAATATAGATAAAAAAAAATAGATAATCCGATGTATGGTTTCTTTTAAAACTCATTAGCTAAACTAGATAAACTGGGTTTTGATTAGCCATTTTGTATAAAAATATACATTTTTTTTTTTTGAGTGAGTATATATATATATATATTGGATCATATTTAAGTCATGTGTGATACTTAAAATCATAGTATATAATCATGCTTCACAACCGAGGTCAACAATGGCTTACTTTAGCGAAACTATACAAGATAGTAGTCATTTCTCTTTTGGTTGTTCGACTCATCTATCACTAAGGACATAACCATAATTTTTATCGATGGGAGACAAAGCACGAATAAAGAGTCAAGTCTAATTTTGATAGAAAGAAAGCTTAATTTTTAAACCCAAATATGTGTGTGGTTTATATATATACCTTTTACCCACCACCCTATGTCAATATAGCCCCACAAATTGATTCTCACACCATCCGACACTCTCAAACTACCAATTACTAACCAACCCCCCAACCCTTGTCGTTAGGGAATCTTATTAAATTGGATGAAATATTCTTCTTTTAGACATTATATCTCATTAAATGAAGAAAGAAAAACCTCAAATAAAAAATATCAATATTAAAAACTAAAAAACAAATAAAAAAAAACTTAAACTAAAAAAATTAAATAAATGCAAAATCAATCCATGTGGTTGGCCTAAATTACAAATCTCTCCATGTCGTATAAAAAAATTAATAGTAATTCAAAGATTATCGGGTAGACCAAAATAACAATTTAGTTCGTGCGGTCAAATTCCGTCAAACACTTGATAAATTCCATTAGTGTGCCATTTCAGCACCAATAAAATGATGACACGTATTATCCTTAATAAAAAAATATATATTAAAAATATAAATATATAAAACTTAAAAACTATTTTTTAAAAAAAAAAAAAAAAAGGAGGGGTGGTGGCCAATAAAAAAAAATCAGAACTCAAAATTTAAAAACCAAATAAAAAATTAAAAGAAAAAATATAAATATATAATTAAAAAAAAAAACACTTATAAATTAATTTTATTTAAAAAAAATGGAAGGGTGGATGCCAGTTCGGAGGGGGTGGCCACCAAGTCATCCCCAAAGGTGGCTAGAGTCCAAATCTAGATGAGAGTGACACGCGGCCAACTCCATGGCCTAGAGAATTTTCTAAAAAAATAATTATTTCTAGATGTGCAAGGCTTCAAGTCTTTCACGTGGTTCCACCAGTTGCATTCATTCACCTTCATAATCCAAACACATCCCAATCGTGATGGCTTTTTGAGATTACTTGTGGCCACCCATTTCCTTGCCTTCTCTTTCAGATTATGCTGTGACACTTCTTCTGAGACAGACCACTCCTCTTCGGACATAAATTATTCTGTCATATCTTGGAGACAAATTAAACCATGCAATTCTGTAGCCCTTCTTTGACTCTTCTAAACTCGATCTCATTCTCTTCTCAATCCCATTTTTTTGTCCATTCACTGTAGTTGATAGCTCTGCTATGAAAATGTTGATAGATAACGACCCGGCAACCAGTCTCGTGACAAAAGAAATCAAATGCAATGAATATCTACAAGGTGACCAAGAAAGTTCAATAACTCCTCATCCAATCCAACACCATCTGCTCATCTCTCTTTCCATTTTTCTAGCTATCATCCCCCATGGAGGAGCGTAAACACCAACAGCCTCTCCTACTATGCTTTCTGCTGCCCGTTTTCCTCTTCTTCCAATCCATATCGGCTGTTGATTTCGTCTTCAATGGCTTCAACTCCTCCGATATGTTACTCTATGGCCTGGCCGACGTTAAATCTCGTATTCTAACGCTCACTAACAGAACATATTACTCGATCGGCCGGGCAATTTACCCAGAAAAGATCCCCGCTAAAAACCCAAACTCTTCTTATGTGTATCCTTTCTCAACTTCTTTCATCTTCTCGATGCTTTCTTACAAGAATAATCCTCCTGCTAGGCATGGCATAGCTTTCATGTTTGTGCCCGTTAAGGGCATCGAAGGCGCGGACCCAGCTAATTATCTAGGCCTTTTCAACTTCACCAACAATGGGAATCCCAATAACCATGTCTTCGGTGTCGAGTTTGATGTATTTAAGAACGAAGAATTCGATGACATAAGCGCCAACCATGTTGGAATCGACATGAACTCCCTCATATCAAATGCATCACACGATGCCGGGTACTGGCCCGACAACCAAAGAAGCGACAACAGCAGCAACGCTGATGATGAGAAGTCATTCAAGGAATTGAAGCTCAACAGTGGTGAAAATTACCAAGTTTGGATTGATTATTCAGATTCTTTGATTAATGTTACTGTGGCTCTGGCAGGCATGAAAAGACCTCGGAAGCCTTTGTTGAATGCTTCTATTGACCTTTCTGAGGTTTTTGAGGATGAAATGTATGTTGGCTTTACTAGTGCTACCGGACAGTTAGTTGAAAGCCTCAAGATTTTGGCTTGGAGCTTTAGTAATTCCAACTTTTCGTTAAGCGAAAATTTGGTCACCACAGGTTTGCCGTCGTTTATTCTTCCAAAGGGTTCAATATTTCGATCCAAAGGGTTTATTGCTGGAATCACAGTGGGAGGTTTCTTTGGTGTCGGTCTTTGTGCTCTGTTTGCTCTGTTTTCGATCAAGAGGAAGCGAAGGGGAGTTAGGGAGAGAGAGGAAATGGAAGAATGGGAATTGGAGTATTGGCCACACAGAATGACTTATATAGAAATTGAGGCGGCCACAAGAGATTTCTCGGAAGAAAATGTGATCGGAACCGGAGGGAATGGGAAGGTCTATAAGGGTGTTTTAGCAGGAGGGGCAGAGATTGCAGTGAAATGCATTTCGCATGAAAATGACGGGGTGAGAGAGTTTTTGGCTGAAATTTCAAGCCTTGGAAGATTGAAGCATAGAAGTTTGGTGGGGTTGCGAGGGTGGTGCAAGAGAGACAAGGGCAACTTCTTTTTGGTTTATGAGTATATGGAAAATGGGAGTTTGGACAAATGGGTGTTTGAATGTGATGACAGGAAGATGTTGAGCTGTGAAGACAGGATAAGGATTTTGAAAGATGTAGCTTTTGCAGTCTTGTACTTACATGAGGGGTGGGAAGCCAAAGTCCTTCATAGGGACATTAAGGCCAGTAATGTGTTACTTGACAAGGATATGAATGGAAGGGTAGGGGATTTCGGATTAGCCCGAATGCAAGACCATGGACAAGTGTCTAACACAACAAAAGTGGTGGGGACCGTTGGATATTTGGCGCCCGAAGTGATTAGAAGCGGACGGGCATCGGCTCAAACCGATGTGTTTGGATTTGGTGTGTTGATTTTAGAAGTCATGTGTGGGAGGAGGCCTATAGAGGTAGGGAAGCCAGCTTTGGTAGATTGGGCATGGCAATTGATGGTACAAGGGCAATTATTGAATGCTTTTGATGAGAGATTGAAGGCTAGAGGCGAGTTTGATGAGGAAGAAGTGGGCAGGGTGCTTCACTTGGGCTTATTGTGTGCTTACCCTGACCCAAGTTCCCGGCCAACAATGAGACAAGTTGTGAAAGTGTTGGAAGGGAACAGTGAGGTTGAAAGTGAGGATATGGATGTATACTTGCTCCGAAAAATGAAACCCATGGGTAGGTGGTCTGAGATTCCACGAGATTTTGGGCCATCATCACAACCAACATTTGAAGATGTTAGTAATTGGACCTCAATATACCCACGGTGGAATTGGTCCATATAAAACCAAGAATTGTATCTCTTGGAATTAGTAACTTCCATAACTAAGAGTTGTGTCTTTTGGTTGTTTATAAATTACCCATGGGATGGAAGTTAAAACTATAGATTTATTCATTCATTTCAAAATCAGAAATTCTGAATCTCTCTCAATTCTCTCTCTTCTATCTTCTCCATCAAAGAGCATTTAGGTTGTGGGCATATGTGTTTTGTTCTTGTAATAAAACACCACCGTTGAGCTCTTTCAAATTTGTACGTGAGAGGCATCACTATACATTGAAGAACACTTACCAAATATCCTTATTTGTAAGTTCTAGAAGGAAGGTACACACATAGAGCTCTATATTTTTTATGTTTATGTTTTACTCAACATTGGTATCAAAGCCAGGTTGAGTGTTTCTCATTGTATGTATGCATGTGTAAATGTTTTTCTATACATGAGAAATTGCAATGAAATCAAGTTTCTTATTCATATACCATTTTCGTAAATATATGGCCTTTAATGGCAAATTTCGAAAATGAATGAATTAGACCACCAAATTTATACATGTTGTAGAGAACGAGGGGACACTCCTCAACATCAACGCGATCTTGATACCTATGAGAGTTGGCTTAAGAAAGATTGCTCTGCGTGCTTCACATTGTTAAGCAGCATGAGCAATGATCTTATAAGCGAATTTGAAGAGTGTCAGACTGCCCATGACATGTGGGAAGCCCTCAAGTTAAGATATGTAGGCACTTCGGCTACTAGGCTGCGCGGATTAACAATGAAGTTTGACTCATACTCAATGCGTTATAACCATACAATGAAGCAGCATTTGAGAGTGAAGTCTTCTATGATTCGCAAGCTTAAAGTCGCTGGAAACAATCTCACTAATGAACAACAGGTCCAAGCTGTCATTCGTTCTCTTCCAAAATCTTGGGAAAATATGAGCCAAAACATAACGCACAATGAAAATATTAAAACATTTAAGGATGTAGCGCGTCATCCTGAGCTAGAGGCTGAACACCTAGAGGCTGTTAAACCTGAAGCATTTGTTAATATGGCTGAATCTAGTTCGCATAGGGCATTTAGGCCCAAGCGCTACAACCAGAGAAAAGATCTCATGCAAGGAATGACTAGAAGACCTGTGCCTAAGAAGGCTAAATCCACCCAACACAGGAGAGGTAAGCGTGGTGGGAAGAAAGACAAATCTAAGTTGAACTGCTTCAATTGTGGCAAGAAAGGACACTTCGCTCGTGAATGCAGTGAGCCGAAGAAGGTACTCTCTAATTTCATGTCTCGTGGTATTTATGTTACTAGTCATGTTATGGTTGTTGATTCTTCTTCTGAATGGACTGAAGATTCAGCAGCAACCGAACATGTAGCGAGAGAACGTACGGGGTACGTGGAGTATCGTCGCCTACCAGTTGGGAGCCAAAGATTATACATGGGGAACGGATCTAGTGTGGATGTACTAGGCATTGGTACTTACAAACTGGATTTGTGAGGAGCACTTTGTTACTCCATGATGTCTTGTATGCTCCTGAAGTTCGGCGAAACCTGCTATTAGTTAATCAGTTGCTTAGATTAGGGTTTGAGATTGATTTCAAGAATATGGGTGTAAAGATATTTTTAGATACACATTACTATGGTTGTGGCTTTGTTTCTAATGGTTTTATGGTTTTGGAGATCAATAATTTATATTATGATAATACAATTGCTTTGTTGACTTCTAGTGATAATGTTTATAATGATTCTATATTATGGCATGCTAGATTAGGTCATATAGGGCAAGATAGAATGAAAAGTCAAAAAAGAAAACCATTTGGAAAAGCCACTAGGGCATCTTTCCCGTTGCAATTAATTCACTCAGACATTTGTGGCCCAATGAATATGAGGGCAAGGCATGGTGGTTCCTACTTCATCACATTTATTGATGATTACACGCGATATGGTCATGTCTACTTAATCTCCCATAAGTTTGAAGCCTTGAATTGCTTTAGACGTTATATGATTTTGGTTGAGAACTAGTTAGACAAGAGCATCAAAGCTCTTAGAACTGACCGTGGACGCGAGTATCTATCTGAGCAATTTAAAGTGTTATGTGAAGAAAAAGGAATCAAAAGGCAACTAAAGATGCCTCGTACGCCATAACAAAATGGTGTGGCGGAAAGGAGAAATTGAACTCTGCTAGAAATGATTAGGTCAATGATGGTGCAAGCAAACCTACCAATATCCTATTGGGGAGATGCACTTATGACTGCAGCCTACATTCTTAATCGAGTGCCCTCAAAATCAGTACCTTCCACACCGTACGAGTTATGGACCGGTGAAAAGCCCAATTTGGATAATCTACAACCATGGGGTTCGATGGGTTTTGTTCATGATACTTCCCATAAGTATGAGAAGTTAGGCCCTAGAGGAAAGAAGTGTGTATTTTTATACGATACTCAGAACATTCTAAGGGCTACGTGTTAATAGGCGAACAACCCGATGGAAGAGTGATTGAAATAGAGTCACGAGATGTCGATTTCATTGAGAATGAATACCCTAGCAGGGGTGAGGTTACTAAAGATTTGGAACTCTATGAATTAGTGGATCGGGAGGGAGACGCTCCAAGTAGCCTAGTAGAGAATGAGGAAGAAATTTCCCAATCTCCTTGGGGCAGTGGGAGTGACTTGCCACCTAGTGGGAGCACACCACTAGAAGAGGATTCACAAGAACCTCAATTGCGTAGAAGCGAACGTGGAAAAATCCCTTGACGACACTTTGAGATTGAAGGTGATGTTTTCATGGTTGCTCCACAAGATGATGATGAGCCTAGGTCATACCATGAGACTATCTCATCTCCAACTAGTAATGAGTGGATAAAAGCAATGAATGAAGAAATAGAGTCAATGGGGATTAACCAAGTCTGGGATTTGGTAAACCTTCCGCTAGGACGCAATGCCATCGGAAACAAATGGGTCTTAAAGATCAAGCGTAAGGCAGATGGTTCAATTGAAAGGTATAAGGCACGCCTTGTAGCGAAGGGTTACACACAAAAGAAGGGTGTTGACTACGAGGAAACCTTCTCTCCAGTAGTCAGGTTTGCCTCCATTCGCACGATCCTTGCCATTGTCGCACATTTGGATTTAGAATTATTCCAAATGGATGTTAAAACTACTTTTCTCAACGAAGAACTAGATGAGGAAATATATATGGATCAACCTATTGGTTTTGTAGCTAAAGGAAAAGAGCGCAAAGTTTGCAAGCTCAAACGATCCATTTATGGTTTAAAACAATCATCTAGCCAATGGTATCTAAGATTTCATCAAGCCATTATTTCTAATGGATTTAAGATGATTGAAGAAGATCATTGCGTGTATGTGAAACGATCCAAAGGAATTTTTGTAATCCTTTCTTTGTATGTTGATGACATTTTATTGGCAGGAAATGATAAAACACATGATTGTCGCCACTAAAAGATGGTTGTCCTCTACTTTCGAAATAAAGGACATGGGTGAAGCAGATTATATTCTTGGAGTTAAAATTTGTAGGGATTGTTCTAAGAAATTTTTGAGTTTGTCTCAACAAACTTACATCAAAAGGATTTTTGAACGCTTCCAAATGCATAACTGCAAACCCATTGACACTCCTATTTTTAGGGGCGAACCCTTAAATCTAGAAATGAGTCCTAAAACTCAAGAAGAAAAGGAAAAGATGTCTCGAGTTCTATATTCTAGTGTTGTGGGTAGTCTGATGTACTCTATGATGTGTACTCGACCAGATATATGTTATGCTGTTGGGTTAGTTAGCAGATTCCAATCGAATCCAGGACTAGCTCACTAGAAAGTAGTGAAGAGAATACTGAGATACCCAAAGGGAACGATGGATTATGCACTTTGCTATCAAGGCGAAGATTTGCGTTTAGTTGGTTACAGTGATGCTGATTGGGGTAGTGACCTAGACGAGCGCAAATCCACGACAGGATATGCATTTTTGCTCAGTAATGGAGCGATTACTTGGAGTAGCAAAAAGCAACCTTGTATAGCTTTATTTACTATGGAGGCAGAGTATATAGCATGCTCAGTAGCAGTACAAGAGGCAGTTTGGTTGAGGCGATTCTTACAGCATTTGAATGTGGTCACAACAATTAACGATCATGTGACAATTCATTGTGATAGTATGGCAGCACTTGCCTATGCTAAGGATCCCAAATATCATGGAAGAACCAAACACATAGACATCAGATATCACTACATACGAGATATGGTCGCTAAGAAAGAAGTGGTGCTTAAACATATTTCTACGAGTCAAATGATAGTTGATCCGCTAACAAAGCCTATAGTTCAAGATGCTCATATGGCTCATGTTAGGAGTTTAGGACTGCGTAGATTATGATTATTTTTTTCTAACCATGTACAATGGATGTATTTTACTTGGAATATTATTTTTATATATGTGATGAATTTTCATTTTTTGGGTGACATTAAATGGATCATATTGTTTTTACTAGTACACACATATAAGCCATGTTTAGTATTGGCGAAGAAAGTATGTCAACAGGTTTAGATCGACTTCCTCACACGAGTGATCGCCTCTAATGCTGTGGTAGCAAGGGCTTTGATAGCGAGCAAGTTAAGATAAGGTTGCCTTAGTTGGTGCTAAGGTGAGACACATTTATAGATATGTTGCCTTAGTTGGTGCTAAAATGAGGTCTATGACGAGTATTGTTTGTAGGACTGTGCATGGATATCCCACAATCCATTTAGCCTGTGATAAGCCAGATGTGAGACCTTAATTTGGCGCCTGAGGTGGCGAGCAAATAAACGACTCAGGTTAGACGCTTAAGTAGCGACTAGACTAAGATCTGTACGGTGTTTTTGAGCTTAGACATACACTCTTTTGAAAAGAGAACTCCACCGTAGCATGTATTTTAACATATTCTCGTTCGACCAACAATAGAGGTGAGTGAATCGATCCCTTCTTCCTCATCGTGTGAGTCTTATGGGTCAATATTTAGACCCAATTATGCCCTATGTGACCTTTGACTATGTTGTGAGGCAAAGGATTCAGTGTTTGCTACTTTAGCATGTTGTCTATGGCCATGAATGATGCAGTCTAAAGAGACATGACTGGGAAAGTGGTTGAACCTAAGCTAAGTGACATGAGGGCGAGGGAAGATTATTTGGTAACACATTCACGTTTTCTTTTACAGACGACATGTTATGTCGCTTCTGAATGTTGCGACATAATCGTGAATACATTACAATCAGTGGGGGTTTAACATACTTATGAAAAATTAAATTCATGAAGGATCCGAGATGTTTAATCCGATGTGACCGAATGAGTTTGAGACATAACGAGACCTTATTTTTGTTTTTAGGGATGTTGTTATGCTAGTCTCTAACAAGACTTAGTGTAGTGCTCCTGATCTTTCTACAGGTGTGTTCGATGGTCGCACGACCTATTTGCAAGTATGAATGATGTTAGAGATTGATCAGAGAGACGTATCAATATGAGAGATGTATGGTTAACCCACGCTCACTGTGTGTAAGTGGGAGATATTAGTAATTGGACCTCAATATACCCACAGTGGAGTTGGTCCATATAAAACCAAGTGTTGTATCTCTTGGAATTAGTAACTTCCATAACTAAGAGTTGTGTCTTTTGGTTGTTTATAAATAACCCATGGAATGGAAGTTAAAACTACAGATTTATTCATTCATTTCAGAATCAGAAATTCTAAATCTCTCTCAATTCTCTCTTATATATTCTCCATCAAAGAGCATTTAGGTTGTGGGCATATGTATTTTGTTCTTGTAATAAAACACCACCGTTGAGTTCTTTCAAATCTGTACGTGAGAGGCATCACTATACATTGTAGAAAACTTACCAAAGATCTTTGTTTGTGAGTTATAGAAGAAAGGTACACACATAGAACTCTATATTTTTTATGTTTATGTTTTACTCAACAGAAGATATTCGGCAGTCCCACTCTTCATCCATATCTTTCTCTTGGTCCAATACTATGGCGAAGGGGAGGTGAAGCTGGATCATAAATGGAGAACTGAGGGTCATTTTTTCTATCAGCTCAGAAGCAAAGGAGATTTGCTCAAACATACTTGAGGATTGTCTTCCAAACGTTGGCAAATAGTCTAAAACCTTTTGGATTTACTGTACTCAGGCAAAGAAAAATATTCATTTGGTAAATATTGAGAGAATGGTTTTGGTTAGCTTACCTAAATAGTCAAAACCTTTCCATTCATTTATATAGAGGAGTTTGTTTTATACTTTGTAATGTTAATTCTACAATTTGAATT
This sequence comes from Corylus avellana, assembly GCF_901000735.1. NCBI lineage: Eukaryota > Viridiplantae > Streptophyta > Magnoliopsida > Fagales > Betulaceae > Corylus > Corylus avellana. The sequence continues at coordinate 42,567,874 of NC_081542.1, read as the reverse complement.
TACTTATAAGAATATATATACTATTATGAGTGTTGTATCCCATAATTGATAAAGTACAAAAAAGCAGTAAATATATTTAAGGTGGACCCAAGAAAATTGTTGCCAAATTATCACAGTAAATTCGCAATTTCTTTGATATTGAATCCACAACTTGACGCTCTTTGATAGAATTCTTTAACCATTTCGCCTATGAAGTCACTTCAAAGCATGATATGAACTTTATATGAGAAAGCTAATACACATTAACACAGTTTAGTAGTAGATATTCTAGCACCATTGCAATTTCGTTGCAAAAGTTTCCTTTTTCATTGTGATGATTTATGGATGAAGACCAAAATTTGTTTTTGTATTTCATTGACAAACAATGGAAAATTATAAATTATTGTCATTCATTTCTTCATAAATGGCTTAACTTTGAGCCTCCTTGCTCAAAAGGATAAAACTACCAATTACAAGTAAAATAAGAAGAACATGTTTCGAACTTGACGGATTTGATGAACAGAGTAACGTTAAATACTTAACTCTCGTCTCACTCCCATACAATTGGATTGATGTAATAGTGTCCCCATCTAATGAACAACATGTTCTTCAGGGCTGCAAATGAGTCTGTTTTGAGCAAATAAGAAATTTTTTGGTACATGCTTGATATTGTAACCTTGGTGCTGGTTTGGTCCTCTATGTATATTTTGCATATGTTCTAATTAGTCTAGAATGAAGTTAGCATATAAAACCTTTGTCTTCCCCATTATAACATGTAAACTGCAGTATGTTGCCTTCTGCTTTGACCGTTGAGCTTCTCTGTTTTTATTTTCTTAGTTGGGTTCTTAAGATACTGTACATTTGCTATTTTAAGGGGAGGAAAGATAAAAGAGTTACTGAACATCTTCATTGTTCCAAATTCATAAGAAGATGGTACCTGGGTACATTGTTTCTAGCACAAGTTACAAGAAGGCTGAGAAAACAGAGGAAATGAGTGGATGTGAATTTTTCAATCCTTGATGTTGTGGATGATATTTGACTATGGACAATTAACCATGCCTGCATGAATGAATTGATAGTTTTCCGACTCTTTTCTATTCTACTGAACTGAATTTAAAATTGCGAATATTGAGGAGAAAAAAAAAGTTGAGATTATGTTTGGGTTGTTTGAAGAATATAAAATTTTGAATAAAGTTGAAAATTTTGAGCTGAGTGATAGTGGTGTCAAATCAACTAAAAACAAAGAGAAAAAAGTTTAGAAGAATTGGGAAGAATTGTCTTCCATACAAACCCTTAACTTTTATCTAGGCACCCTCCCCATATTTGATAATATATATTTTTGTACGTTATTACTTTTGAAAATTGGCTAAGAGAGAGCGCTTAAGAGCACTTGCAATGGAAGAGTCAAATTGTACTTTTATCTAAAATTGCTAATCATATTTGTAAAAATCCTCCCACCACATTGGATTAGTCAAAAAAAATGCAAAATGGATATTTTATTGCATTAGCCAAAAAACAAAAAAATGCTACATACTATTTACCTTCTACATCTCTCTTTTCACAAAATTTTCACCTACTATTTCTCTCTCCACATCTTTTTTTCCAAAATGTTGAAAAATAGGATCTTTATGAAAACTATAATCCTTATAAAAAATAAAAATAAATAAAATTTAAATAATATAGTTAAAAAAAAATAGATGATCCGATGTATGGCTTCTTTTAAAACTCATTAGCTAAACTAGATAAACTGGGTTTTGATTAGCCATTTTGTATAAAAATATACATTTTTTTTTTTTGTTTTTGAGTGAGTATAAAAATATATATCAACCACTGTAAATGCTCTTAAGAGCTTATAGAGCTTATATATATATAGTTTAGATCATATTTAAGTCATGTGTGATACTTAAAATCATAGTATATAATCATGCTTCACAACTGAGGTCAACAGCGGCCTACTTTAGCGAAACTATACATGATAGTAGTCATTTTTCTTTTGGTTTGTTTGACTCATTTATCACTAAGGACAAAACCATAATTTTTATCGATGGGAGACAAAGCACGAATAAAGAGTCTAAGTCTAATTTTGATAGAAAGAAAGCTTAATTTTTAAACCCAAATATGTATGTGGCATATATATATATATACCTTTTACCCACCACCCATTGTCAATATAGCCCCATGAATTGATTCTCTCACCATCCGACACTCTTGAACTGCCAATTACTAACCAAGCCCCCAACCCCCGTCGTTAGGGAATCTTATTAAATCATATGAAATATTCTTTTTTTAGACATTAAATCTCATTAAATGAAGAAAGAAAAACCTCAAATAAAAAATATCAATATTAAAAACTAAAAAACAAATAAATAAATTAAACTAAAATAAATAAATAAATGCAAAATTAGTCCATGTGGGTGGCCTAAATTACAAATCTCTCTATGCAGTATAAAAAAAATTAATAGTAATTCAAAGGTTATCGGGTAGGCCAAAATAACAATTTAGTTCATGCAGTCAAATTCCGTCAAACACTTGACAAACTCCATTAGTGTGCCATGTCAACACTAATAAAATGATGACACGTGTTACTCCTAATAAAAATATATATATATATTAAAAAGATAAATATATAAAACTTAAAAACTATTTAAAAAAAAAAAAGAGGGGTGGTGGCCAATAAAAAAAAAATCAGAACTCAAAATTTGAAAACCAAATAAAAAATTAAAACAAAAAATATAAATATATAAAAAAATAAAAAATAAAAAATAAAAGAAACAAACTTATAAATTAATTTTATTTTTAAAAAATGTCAGAATAATTTTATGACATAAATTATTCTGTCATATCGTGGAGAATGCATGCAAGTTGGATTGGCTAAAAACAATCAGGAGATTCTGGATTGTATTTTGGAGACAAATTAAACCGTTCAATTCTGTAGCCCCTCTTTGACTCTTCTAAACTCGGTCTCATTCTCTTCTCAATGCCATTTTTGTTAGGAAATTAATCCTATTTCGCAAGACTCATGAGGTGAGGTGTGAAAAATAAGATGAATACGGAATAATAAAGATAAATAATCACACATAACACAAAAATTTAAATGGTTCGGTTTAACAAGCCAAGATCTACTGGCAGAGACGACCCGAAAAAAAATTCACTTTCAAAAGATGGAATACAAAAATAGTATAGAGAAAATCACTCAGATCTCAAAGTTCCAATACACTCAAATTTCACTATCACACAAGAGAAATTATTTTCAAAATAAAATACAAAAGACAGATATACAAACTCTTCTTTTGCTAGAAGAGATGGCGGCTGATCTCTATTTTTTTCGCTCACTCTACAGTATATTTTCTTCTAATTACTTATTTTTTGCTCCCAAAAACCACCAAAAAGAAAACATACCCTTACTGTCCTTGCACACATTTTCTCAGATTCTCTCTTTTTCTCCGCCCTTTAAGTGCTCACATATATTCACGTTTCGGCACACCCTCTCTTTTATGTTTCACTGGTGCTTGAGTTTTGCACTTGTGTGCGGCTTGCTACCACCACACTGCTTTTAAGCACACAAAACAAGAGAACCAAAGCATGCTTTTATAAGCATATAGGTCGGTTGCTATAGGTACGGTCCCTAAGGAATCCAATTTGGACGACAAAGTCCAATACAAGTCAACACAGGAATACAAACCCAAGTTGTAGTCGTAGAAGAGCCTCCAACATAGGGAAAAGTAAAGGTACACACTGGGCCCACCATATTGATGGGTGGCAAGTCACACCTAACAATTTTTTCTCCATTCACTGCAGTTGATAAATCTGCTATGAAAATGTTGATAGATAACGACCCGGCAACCTGTCTTCTGACAAAAGAAATCAAGTGCAAGGAATATCTACAAGGTGACCAAGAAAGTTCAACAACTCCTCATTCAATCCAACACCATCTGCTCGTCTCTCTTTCCATTTTTCTAGTTATCATCCCCCATGGAGGAGCGTAAACACCAACAGCCTCTCCTACTATGCTTTCTGCTGCCCTTTTTCCTCTTCTTCCAATCCATATCGGCTGTTGATTTCGTCTTCAATGGTTTCAACTCCTTCGATATGTTACTCTATGGCCTGGCCGACGTTGAATCTCGTATTCTAATGCTCACTAACAGAACTTATTACTCAATCGGCCGGGCAATTTACCCAGAAAAGATCCCCGCTAAAAACCCAAACTCTTCTTATGTGTATCCTTTCTCAACTTCTTTCATCTTCTCTATGGTTTCTTACAAGAATAATCCTCCCGCTAGGCATGGCATAGCTTTCATGTTTGTGCCCGTTAAGGGCATCGAAGGCGCGCACCCAGCTAATTATCTAGGCCTTCTCAACTTCACCAACAATGGGAATCCCAATAACCATGTCTTCGGTGTCGAGTTAGATGTGTTTAAGAACGTAGAATTCGATGACATAAGCGCCAACCATGTTGGAATCGACATAAACTCCCTCAAATCAAACGCATCACACGATGCCGGGTACTGGCCCGACAACCAAAGAAGCGACAACAGCAGCAACGCTGATGATGAGAAGTCATTCAAGGAATTGAAGCTCAACAGTGGTGAAAATTACCAAGTTTGGATTGATTATTCAGATTCTTTGATTAATGTTACTGTGGCTCTGGCAGGCATGAAAAGACCTCTGAAGCCTTTGTTGAATGCTTCTATTGACCTTTCTGAGGTGTTTGAGGATGAAATGTATGTTGGCTTTACTAGTGCTACCGGACAGTTAGTTGAAAGCCACAGGATTTTGGCTTGGAGCTTTAGTAATTCCAACTTTTCGTTAAGCCAAGAGTTGGTTACCACAGGTTTGCCATCTTTTGTTCTTCCAAAGGAGTCAATATTTCGATCAAAAGGGTTTATTGCAGGAATCACAGTGGGAGTTTTCTTCGTTGTCTGTCTTTCTGCTCTGTTTGCTCTGTTTTGGATCAAGAGGCAGCGAAGGAGAGCTAGGGAGAGAGAGGAAATGGAGGAATGGGAATTGGAGTATTGGCCACACAGAATGACTTACATAGAAATTGAGGCGGCCACAAGAGATTTCTCGGAAGAAAATGTGATTGGAACCGGAGGGAATGGGAAGGTCTATAAGGGTGTTTTAGCAGGAGGGGCAGAGATTGCAGTGAAATGCATTTCGCATGAAAATGATGGGATGAGAGAATTTTTGGCTGAAATTTCAAGCCTTGGAAGATTGAAGCATAGAAGTTTGGTGGGGTTGAGAGGGTGGTGCAAGAGAGAGAAGGGCAACTTCTTGTTAGTTTATGACTATATGGAAAATGGGAGTTTGGACAAGTGGGTGTTTGAATGTGATGACAGGATGATGTTGAGCTGTGAAGACAGGATAAGGATTTTGAAAGATGTAGCTTTTGCAGTCTTGTACTTACACGAGGGGTGGGAAGCCAAAGTCCTTCATAGGGACATTAAGGCTAGCAATGTGTTACTTGACAAGGATATGAATGGAAGGCTAGGGGATTTCGGATTAGCCCGAATGCACGACCATGGACAAATGCCTAACACGACAAGGGTGATTGGGACCGTTGGATATTTGGCGCCAGAAGTGATTAGAAGCGGACGGGCATCGGCTCAAACCGATGTGTTTGGATTTGGTGTCTTGATTTTAGAAGTCATGTGTGGGAGGAGGCCTATAGAGGTAGGGAAGCCAGCTTTGGTAGATTGGGCATGGCAATTGATGGTACAAGGGCAATTATTGAATGCTCTTGATGAGAGATTGAAGGCTAGAGGCGAGTTTGATGAGGAAGAAGTGGGCAGGGTGCTTCACTTGGGCTTGTTGTGTGCTTACCCTGACCCAAGTTCCCGGCCAACAATGAGACAAGTAGTGAAAGTGTTGGAGGGGAACAATGAGGTTGAAAGTGAGGATATCGATGTATACTTGCTCCGAAAAATGAAACCCATGGGTAGGTGGTCTGAGATTCCACGAGATTTTGGGCCTTCATCACACCCAACATTTGAAGATGTTAGTAATTGGACCTCAATATACCCACAGTGGAGTTGGTCCATATAAAACCAAGAATTGTTTCTCTTGGAATTAGTAGCTTCCATAACCAAGAGTTGTGTCTTTTGGTTGTTTATAAATTACCCTTGGGATGTAAGTTAAAACTACAGATTTATTCATTCATTTCAAAATTAAAATTTATGAATCTCTCTCAATTCTCTCTTATATATTCTCCATCAAAGAGCATTTAGGTTGTGGGCATATGTGTTTTGTTCTTGTAATAAAACACCACCGTTGAGTTCTTTCAAATCTGTACGTGAGAGGCATCACTATACATTGTAGACCACTTACCAAAGATCCTAATTTGTTAGTTCTAGAAGAAAGGTACACACATAGAACTCTATATTTTTTATGTTTATGTTTTACTCAACATTGGTATCAAAGCCAAGTTGAGTGTTTCTCATTGTATGTATGCATGTGTAAATGTTTTTCTATACATGAGAAATTGCAATGAAATCAAGTTTTTGATTCATATACCATTTTCGTTAATATATGGCCTTTATTGGCAAATTTTGAAAATGAATGAATTAGACCACCAAATTTATACATGTTGTAGAGAACATTTGATATGTGCCAAATATTGCATATTTGGACCCCTTAATTTACTTGTGTTAATCCTTTAGCTGTGTTATTATCTGATGTTCTGTGTTAGTTTTGTGTTTTTAGTATTTTGTAGGTGTTGAAGAAAAACTACTTTTTGGAAGAAAACTTACTTTGAGAAGACCTAGATGATGTGGTTAAATTTAACCAAATCCAAGAAATGGTTACATAGGATTAAGGATAAGATTGGATAAAATTTCGAATTGGATTCAAATTCAGATTCTGCACGTCTCAATATTTTGACCATAACTTTTCGTTCACATATTCGATTGAGGTGATTCAAGCGACATTGGAAAGCTAACTCAAAATACTACAATTCCTTGTCAAATAGGAGTTTCCTAATTCGGACTTTTACTATTCAAAAATTGTCCCGCAATAAAAGGGTACAAACGTGGACGAATTTGATCCGATTTCAACTTGTAAAACCCTAAGTTTTAGGTCTATAAATAGGGAATTATCAAATTAGTTGAGGGAGACTACGAATTTCAAGATTGCAGAGGAGAAAGAAGAGAGTTTAAGGTTTTCCTAGCTTTTGAATCTCAACTTTGTGATTATTATTTATAAGTACTCAATTTTACATTATGAATTCAATCAATTTAGTTTTGTCTTTCAATAACATGAGAGGCTAAACCTTCAACTAAGGTTCAAGATGAAGCCACACTTATGATTAGCAACTTTGTTTCATGTATGTAATATTTCTCAATTTAATGGTTTAATTGCTCTATTGTTTTACTTCTAATCAATTGGATTGAATAACTCTTGGATATCTTTTGTGATTCAAGGATACACTTGATGATTTAAGATTATTCAATACAATTGATTGCTTGGTTTTCTATGTTAAAAATTGAATTTTCCCTGTGATTTATTCTCTGGATACAATTGATGTTTTGATAAAGATTGGATATTTTCTTGTGATTTACGGATACAGTTAATGATTTGATCAAATATTGGATTTCTTTTGTGATTTGGGTTATGAATGGATACATGAGATCTTTTGATTCATTCTTTGAAGCAATAGTAAAACAAACTTAAGATTTATATGTGAGAACTTTGAGGAATATTATAGATCATGAAATTATGTTATGAATTTGTGAGTGCGGATTCCGAAACCTTAGTGCTTCGTCATAAGATTTTAATCACTTTAAATTGCTCACGCTTTTGCTTTTTCATTCAAACAAAAAAAATCTCTCAAAAATTTGGAACTAGATTAGGGTTTAATTAATTTAGATTTAAAATTGCTTTCAAGAATACAATTCCCTGTGGGTTCGACCTTGCACTTGCAATCTATTAACTACAATTGATTCGTGCACTTGCGAATTAAATAAATTTGCACAACAACATTCATATGAACATGCCCACAAAATTTGGTGATGATTGGACATGTATGTTGAGAGATATAACATTCTTAGTTGAAGAACATGAAACTTTGTTTCTATTGTTCTGATAATTGTTTATCATCAAATGCATTAATTTTTCATATGGTTAGATTATACTTGTCATAAGGTTTAGGAGAAAATCCACTTTACCCCCTTGAAGTTTCAGGAGTTTTTCAATTTGAACTCCAAAGTTTAAAAATTGGCAATGTACCACCCTAATGTTTCAAAAATTTTCAATTTAAACATTCTGTTACTAATTTCCGTTAAATTAGACGGAAATTAAAAATAAAAAGCTTGAGGGTAATTACGTAATTTCATAGATTTATGTCCAATTTGACGGAAATTAGTAACGGAAGGTTTAAATTGAAAATCTTTAAAACATTAGGGGGATACATTGCCAATTTTTAAACTTTGAGGTTTAAATTGAAAAACTCCTGAAACTTTAGGGGGGTAAAGTAGATTTTTCCCTAAGGTATAATTTGACATATGGAATGCGAAAAATGGACCTATAATGAGGGAGATAGGAAGGATTTAAGTTTCAAGACGAATTTGAAAATAGGGCAACATTTGAGTTTTCAGAGGTTGAAGAAGGTCTGGTCAAATATGTAAATAACCGTTTATAGATTTGGATCGTCGTACTTTTTCAAGAAGTAGCTCTAGCTTAATGGTTGAGTGATGCTCTTCACGAGTAAGTTGGCCCTGTTTCGATTCTCCACTCTCGCGGTTTTGGTAATATTCATGGGTTTGAACCCATGCCGTGTGGATAGAGTGGTAAACACCTTAACCGATAGGCTACTAGGATCCTTTAGAAATGAATTACCCTTTGTTATTTGTAATACAATAATATATGTATAAAATGAATGAAAATTCATTTGTTGAAGAGATTGCATGTTAAATATTTTTTTTTTGTACAGTATGTTTAAATATTGGCATGCATGTAAAATTGTTTGGGGTAGTAGTAATTTTTATGGATTTATTTTTATATAAGAATTGTATATCTAAATCCATAATTATTTCTTTGGAGAAATGAAATGCATGCTTACTCTTTTAAAATTTGTTGAGATAATTTTTAGAGCATGTGTAGCACCTAATATGATGGCATTGAATTTATTCTTGGCATGATATTATTTATGTTTGTTGCCTAGAATTAGTTTAAATAGTGGGAGTTAGGTTGAGTTGAATTTATTTCTCCTCCCTTATGTATTTTTGCGCAAAAATCAAATTAAACATGATAAAGGGTACTTGTGGCGCGAGAGATGATTAAGAGCTTAGGGAATTTTCAATCTCGCGACTTGTGCATAAATTATTTTATTTAATTTGGATTAACGCGGCAAAATTTTGTAAATGTGTGTGCATATTAATAATATTTCTCTCGTTTTAAATGTAGTGAAAATGGCCTCTAAGAGTATTATTGCTAATTTAAATAAAGGAGAGAAATTGGATGGGGATAATTACGACATTTGGCATCAAAATATCCAATATATCTTGAACGAACAAGAGGTCTTGGAGACCATAACCCAATCCATGACTGCTTCTCAACAAGGGGACACTCCTCAACATCAACGCGATCTTGATGCCTATGAGAGTTGGATCAAGAAAGATCGCTCTGCGCACTTCACATTGTTAAGCAGCATGAGCAATGATCTTATAGGCGAATTTGAAGAGTGTCAGACTGCCCATGACATGTCGAAAGCCCTCAAGTTGAGATATGGAGGCACTTCGGCTACTAGGCTGCACGAATTAACAATGAAGTTTGACTCATACTCAATGCGCTATAACCATACAATGAAGCAGCATTTAAGAGTGATGTCTTCTATGATTCGCAAGCTTAAAGTCGCTGGAAACAATCTCACTGATGAATAGCAGGTCCAAGCTATCATTCGTTCTCTTCCAAAATCTTGAGAAATTATGAGCCAAAACATGACGCACAACGAAAATATTAAAACATTTGAGGATGTAGCGCGTCATCTTAAGCTAGAGGCTGAGCGCCTAGAGGCTGCTAAACCTGAAGCATTTGTTAATATAGCTAAATCAAGTTCGCGTAGGGCATTTAGGCCCAAGCGCTGGAACCAAAGAAAAGATCTCATGCAAGGATTGACTCGAAGACCAGCGCTTAAGAAGAGGCTAAATCCACCAAACATAGGAGAGGTAAGTGTGGTGGGAAGAAAGACAAATCTAAGTTGAACTGCTTCAATTGTGGCAAGGAAGGACACTTCGCTAGTGAATGCACTGAGCCGAAGAAGGTACTCCCTAATTTCATGTCTCGTGGTATTTATGTTACTAGTCATGTTATGGTTGTTGATTCTTCTTCTGAATGGATTGTAGATTCAGTAGCAACCGAACATGTAGCGAGAGAACATACAGGGTACTTAGAGTATCGTCGCATACCAGTTGGGAGCCGAATATTATACATGGGGAACGGATCTAGTGTGGATGTAATAGGCATTGGTACTTACACACTGGATTTACGATGAGGGCGCACTTTGTTACTCCATGATGATTTGTATGCTCCTGAAGTTCGGCAAAACCTGCTATCAGTTAATCGGTTGCTTAGATTAGGGTTTGAGATTGATTTCAAGAATATGGGTGAAAAAGATAATTTTAGATACACATTACTATGGTTGTGGCTTTGTTTCTAATGGTTTTATGGTTTTGGACATCAATAATTTATATTATGATAATACAATTGCTTTGTTGACTTCTAGTGATAATGTTTATAATGATTCTATATTATGGCATGCTAGATTAGGCCATATAGGGCAAGATAGAATGAAAAGATTGGCTAGAGAAGGTCTTATAGACCCACTCGCTAAAACGTCATTGCCCACATGTGAACATTATCTTATGGGAAAGTCAAAAAAGAAAACCATTTGGAAAAGCCACTAGGGCATCTTTCCCATTGCAATTAATTCACTCAGACATTTGTGGCCCAATGAATATGAGGGCAAGGCATGGTGGTTCCTACTTTATCACATTTATTGATGATTACACGCAATATGGTCATGTCTACTTAATCTCCCATAAGTTTGAAGCTTTGAATTGCTTTAGGCGTTATATGATTTTGGTTGAGAACCAGTTAGACAAGAGCATCAAAGTTCTAGAATTGACCGTGGACGCGAGTATCTATCTAAGCAATTTAAAGTGCTATGTGAAGGAAAAGGAATCAAAAGGCAGCTAACGATGCCTTGTACGCCACAACAAAATGGTGTGGCGGAAAGGAGAAATCAAACTCTACTAGAAATGATTAGGTCAATGATGGCACAAGCAAACCAACCAATATCCTATTGGGGAGATGTACTTATGACTGCAGCCTACATTCTTAATTGAGTGCCCTCAAAATCAGTACCTTCCACACCGTACGAGTTATGGACCGGTGAAAAGCCCAATTTGGATAATCTACGACCATGGGGTTTGACGGGTTTTGTTCATGATACTTCCCATAAACATGGGAAGTTAGGCCCTAGAGAAAAGAAGTGTATTTTTATAAGATACTCAGAACATTCTAAGGGCTACGTGTTGATAGGGGAACAACCAGATGGAAGAGTGACTGAAATAGGGTCACGAAATGTCTATTTCATTGAGAATGAATACCCTAGCAAGGGTAAGGTTAATAAATATTTGGAACTTTATGAATTAGTGGATCAGGAGGGAGATGCTCCAAGTAGCCTAGTAAAGAATGAGGAAGAAATTTCCCAATCTCCTAGGAGCAGGGGAAGTGACTTGCCGCCTAGTGGGAGCACACCACTAGAAGAGGATTCACAAGAACCTCAATTGCATAGAAGTGAACGTGGAAAAATCCCTTGACGACACTTTGAGATTGAAGGTGATGTTTTCATGGTTGCTCCGCAAGATGATGATGAGCCTAGGTCATACCATGAGACTATCTCATCTCCAGCTTGTAATGAGTGGATAAAAGCAATGAATGAAGAAATAGAGTCAAAGAGGACTAACCAGGTCTGGGATTTGGTAAACCTTCCGCCAGGACGCAATGCCATCGGAAACAAATGGGTCTTAAAGATCAAGCGTAAGGCGGATGGTTCAATTAAAAGGTATAAGGCACGCCTTGTAGCGAAGGGTTACACCCAAAAAGAGGGTGTTGACTACGAGGAAACCTTCTCTCCAGTAGTATGGTTTGCCTCCATTCGCATGATCCTTGCCATTGTCGCACATTTGGATTTAGAATTATTCCAAATGGATGTTAAAACTGCTTTTCTCAATGGAGAACTAGATGAGGAAATATATTTGGATCAACCTTTGGTTTTGTAGCTAAAGGAAAAGAGCGCAAAGTTTGCAAGCTCAAACGATCCATTTATTGTTTTAAACAATCATCTAAGCAATGGTATCTGAGATTTCATCAAACCATTATTTCTAATGGATTTAAGATGATTGAAGAAGATCATTGTGTGTATGTGAAACGATCCAAAGGAATTTTTGTAATCCTTTCGTTGTATGTTGATGACATTTTATTGGCAGGAAATGATAAAAACATGATTGTCGCCACTAAAAGATGGTTGTCCTCTACTCTCGAAATAAAGGACATGGGTGAAGCAGACTATATTCTTGGAGTTAAATTTTGTAGGGATCGTTCAAAGAAATTTTTGAGTTTGTCTCAACAAACTTACATCAAAAGGATTCTTGAACGCTTGCAAATGCATAACTACAAACCCATTAACACTCCTGCTTTTAGGGGCGAACCCTTAAATCTAGAAATGAGTCCTAAAACTCAAGAAGAAAAGGAAAAGATGTCTCGAGTTCCTTATTCTAGTGCTGTGGGGAGTCTAATGTACGCTATGATGTGTACTCGACCAGATATATGTTATGCTGTTGGGTTAGTTAGCATATTCCAATCAAATCCAGAACTAGCTCACTGGAAAATAGTGAAGAGAATACTCAGATACCTCATGGGAGCGATGGATTATGCACTTTGCTATCAAGGCGAAGATTTGCGTTTAGTTGGTTACAGTGATGCTGATTGGGGTAGTGACCCAGACGAGTGCAAATGCACGACAAGATATGCATTTTTGCTCAATAATGGAGCGATTACTTGGAGTAGCAAAAAGCAACCTTGTATAGCTTTATCTACTATGGAGGCAGAGTATATAGCATGCTCAGCAGCAATACAAGAGGCAGTTTGGTTGAGGCGATTCTTACATCATTTGAATGTGGTCACAACAATTATGATCCTGTGACAATACATTGTGATAGTATGGCAGCACTTGCCTATGCTAAGGATCCCAAATATCATGCACGAACCAAACACATAGACACCAGATATCACTACATACGAGATATGATCACCAAGAAAAAAATGGTGCTTAAACATATTTCTACGAGTCAAATGATAGTTGATCCGCTAACAAAGCCTATAGTTCGAGATGCTCATATGGCTCATGTTAAGAGTTTAGGACTGTGTAGGTTATGATTATTTTTTTTCTAACCATGTACATTGGATGTATTTTACTTGCAATATTATTTTTATATATGTGATGAATTTTCATTTTTTGTGTGACATTAAAGGATCATATTGTTTTTACTAGTACACACATATAAGCCATGTTTAGTATTGGCGAAGAAAGTATGTCAGTATGTCAACAGGTTTAGATCGGCTTTCTCACATGAGCAATCGCCTCTAATGCTGTGGAAGCAAGGTAGAGATGAGACATTGTGTCATTTGGCACTTTGATAGCGAACAAGTTAAGATAAGGTTGCCTTAGCTGGTGCTAAGGTGAGACACATTTATAGATATGTCGCCTTAGTTGGTGCTAAGATGAGGTCTATGACGAGTATTGTTTTTAGGACCGTGCATGGATATCCCACAATCCATTTAGCATGTGACAAGCCAGATGTGGGACCTTAATTTGGCACCTGAGGTGGGGAGCAAATAAAGGACTCAGGTTAGACGCTTGGGTAACGACTAGACTAAGATCTGTACGGTGTTTTTGAGCTTAGACATACACTTTTTTGGAAAGAGAACTCTATCGTAACATGTATTTCATACTACATGTGCTCGTTCGACCAACAATAGAGGTGAGTGAATCGATCCCTTCTTCCTCATCGTGTAAGTCTTATGGGTCATTATTAAGACCCCAATTGTGCCCTATGTGACCTTTGACTATGTTGTGAAGCAAAGGATTCAACATTTGCTACTTTAGCATGTTGTCTATGGCCACGAATGATGCGGTCTAAAGAGACATGACTGGAAAAGCGGTTGAACCTAAGCCAAGTGACATAAGGACGAGGGAAGATTATTTGGTAACACATTCATGTTTTGTATTTACAGTCGACGGGTTATGTCGCTTCTGAATGTTGCGCCATAATCGTGAATACATTACAATCAGTGGGGGTTTAACATACTTATGAAAAATTAAATTCATGAGGGATCCGAGATGTTTAATCCAATGTGACCGAATGAGTCTAAGGCATAACGAGACCTTGTTTTTGTTTTTAGGGATGTTGTTATGCTAGTCTCTAACAAAACTTAGTGTAGTGCTCCAGATCTTTCTACAGGTGTGCTCGATGGTTGCACGACCTATTTGCAAGTATGAATGATGTCAGAGATTGATAAGAGAGACGTATCAATATGAAAGATGTATGGTTAACCCATGCTCACTGTGTGTAAGTGGGAGATGTTAGTAATTGGACCTCAATATACACACAGTGGAGTTGGTCATATACAACCAAGAGTTGTATCTCTTGGAATTAGTAACTTCCATCACCAAGAATTGTGTCCTTTGGTTGTTTATAAATAACCCACGGGATGGAAGTTAAAACTACATATTTATTCATTCATTTCAGAATCAGAGATTCTAAATCTCTCTCAATTCTCTCTTATATATTATCCATCAAAGAGCATTTAGGCTGTGGGCATATGTGTTTTGTTCTTGTAATAAAACACTACCGTTGAGTTCTTTCAAATTTGTACGTGAGAGGCATCATTATACATTGTAGAACACTTACCAAAGATCCTTATTTGTGAGTTCTAGAAGAAAGGTACACATATAGAACTCTATATTTCTTATGTTTGTGTTTTAGTCAACAGAAGATATTCGGCAGTCCCACTCTTCATCCATGTCTTTCTCTTGGTCCAATACTATGGCAAAGGGGAGGTGAAGTTGGATCATGAATGGAGAATTGAGGGTCATTTTTTCTATCAGCTCAGAAGCAAAGGAGATTTGCTCAAACATACTTGAGGATTGTCTTCCAAACGTTGGCAAATAGTCTAAAACCTTTTGGATTTACTGTACTCAGGCGAAGAAAAATATTCAGTTGGTAAATATTGTGAGAATAGTTTTGGTTAGCTTACCTAAATAGTCAAAACCTTTCCATTCATTTATATAGAGGAGTTTGTTTTATACTTTGTAATGTTAATTGTACAGTTTGAATTTACTTATAAGAAAATATGATGTGGTATTTTTGTGACCAAAAATATCAATTATAAAAATAACCACTCGCAATAGGACGAATCTTTGTAGGATACGGCTATAGAGAGGGTGTCGAACCTCAAGGGCTGCAAGGGTTTAATTATCAAAATTAAAAGATCAAAGTTAACTTAATTAAAAGGGGTTTTGATTTGATTTGCTTAAAAACTAAAGTGCATGAAAATAAAAGAGATTTAAAATAAGAGAGAGAGAGTAGGGTATTGACTTCACCTCTATCCGCACAACAATGGTTAATCATAATTAATCCCATAAATTCATTCTATGCATGTTATAAATAAACAAGAAACTATCTTATTAAAGAATAAGCATAATCTATCTTCGGTTGGCACGGATCGTCCACCTAACCACTAAGACGCGGTACGACCCGTCTTCCCTAGGTATAAATTATCAAATTCTATAACAGGATACATACAATCAATGAATAAGTGTAACCCATCTTCGGTTGGCACGGACTGTCTACCTAAATTACACTAAACTAGGGTGTAGTACAATCCGTCTTCCCTAGGCATGGCCTATCAAATCCTATTGATCATATGTCAATTAAACCCATTGTATAACCATCATCCTCATAATCACAGAAAACAAGAATGATTTGATTTCAATAAAAGTAAAATACTTTCTAAGACAAGAGAAGAATTTCACAAATATTGATATTGGAATTTAAGAACAATTGCATTTAATAATTAAGAACATAAATCAATTGTAGCAATCCTCATAGTTATACAATCAACATGCATAAATTGAAAATCTAGAAATTAAATACAATCAAACCATTGTGCTTGGATAGGGTTACATCAACACCCCACGAAGGGGTTTAGCCGCTCATGATCTCCTAAGCTCCACAGACTATTTTACTGAATTTTTGCTCTAGAAGCGGTGTATTTTTTCTCAATGATTAGAGGCCTATTTATAGGGCTTAGGAGAGTCCTAGAAGCCCTAGGAATCCTATAAATTTCGGAGATTTAAGTCCAAGTCCAATTATGATAAAGAAAACCTAAGTCCAAATCGGAATAGGATTCGCCCAAAATTGCGTTCCTATCTTGCGGGGCAATTTTGGCAATGTGGCGCTCCGAATTAGGAAAATGCTATTTCACAATGATTTGTAGAAATTTGAGTTAGTTTTCCAGTGCCGCTTGAATCACCTCAATCGGATATTTGAGCTGAAAGTTATGGCCAAAATACCGAGACATATGCAGAATCCAAAATTGAATCCAATCCGATTTTGACTCCAATTTGAGAAATTCCGAATTAATCATTTTCTTTATTTGATTTAAACTTAACCATGATTGGTTAAGTTTAACCATATCTTCTAGGTCTTCTCAAAGTGTGCTTTTAAGCCCAAAATCAATGGAATTAATTGCATCTTGATTTATATCCTGAAAACACAAAAACAAAACAAAATCAAACAAATAACAATGCTAAGGAATTAACATATGTAAATTAAGGGGCTTGAATGTGCAACATTCGGCGCTTATCACACCCCCAAACTTACATATTGCTAGTCCCTTAGCAATACAAAACAGAAAATAAACAGAAAAATAAAAAAATAAGTCCATCTTTCGTGGGATGTACGATTGCATTTAGCATATGCAACAAGCCTTTTAAACCTCTAGGCATTCCCTAGAGGACGAGTGAAGTCTCGTGAGGGTTTTCCAGGAATGATACCCACAAACATTGTCATCATTATGTTATTCAAAAGGATAAAGCATCACAAAAATAATGGTTCTCATTCATTAGCAGGATTAAAATTATAAACTTCATTTTCAAAATTCCCAGGAATTTACAAGTCAAATCACTTACAAATGACAGATTGAGATACACAAATTTCAATTAGTGCAAAGTGAACTAACACATAATCATGAGGCTTCAAAATAATTCCAATATGTATGAATCAACATCTCAGAATTTATTGGACTTCATATCAAATGAAACAACCAAGGCATACTTTTTTTATTTTTTTTATTTTTTTTTAAGGCTTTGTAATACGTAGCTCCCTTAAGCTTTCTAGTTGACTCATGTATCGAGTGTTAGGCCAATATCTCCCAAACCAAATAGCTTTAGGGCATTAGGTGTAAAGACACCTCTAAGGACTTACTAACTCGAGTCAAAAAGGCTACGAAGCTAAGCTAGCCATTTTATTAATCAACCCAAAAATTTCACTTTTTGACGCGAACACTCACTGCTTAATGAGGCAAGAGGTCCGGTTACTCAGCGAAAAATTCAAACTTGATTTTTTTTTTTCTTTTATTTTATACATATATATCATGCCAAAGTTATTCATCCAATATGTCACCCAACAAAATTCAAGACATTAAAAACAAACATAATTGGTCTCAAAATTCATACCTCACAGACATGTGCTAGTGTGCTCAAGATAGATTTAAATTGAAACAAGAAGCATCTCATGTTGCCAAAAGTAAGTAACAAGACTTAAAATCCCTAAGTCATATGATCATGTGTTCATAACTTTAAGCCTATCAATCAAATTTAAACCAAAATCAAAGCTCAACCATATGCTTAAGAATGACATAACAACAAAAATGGACCGTGTTTTGTTTTTCCATACCCCAAACTTGAATCATACATTGTCCCCAATGTATGTATAGAACTAAAGAATAAGATCAAGAGTACAGAAATACCTGAATGAGCAGATGTGGGCATATCATACCCCCAAACTTGTATGCAAAAACACATGTCCTGAAAGACAAAGTGATACTCCAACCAAATACCAATCAAGTGCACACATTGTTGTAAAAAGATAAACAAAGAATGAAGCAACAATGGATAAAATAAACCTGGATGGAGATCATATGCCCTAGTGGAATGAGGAGTCGAGCGCACAGGGCCTGCGCTCGATCTTATGAAACTGACTCATCTAGTCAAAATATATGGAATCCGCCAAGTCAACGGAATCCACATCCTTGATTCGCACAGTATTCTCGGACCCTTAAGTTTAAATTTGAAGCACCAATCTTTTCTTCTCTTGGACCAAAGAGAATAAATTTTACCCACAAATGGGTAATTCCAAACGTCAGCATATCGAGGTAGATCCTTCTGAGTATTTCCAAACAATTTCTCATCCGAAAAGGAATCATGAATTGGAATAAAATGGGGAGAATACTTGGGGAGTTTTTCTACCTCGATGGTCTCTTTTTCCTCGTCTAACTGCCCTAACAGACTACCCACCTGGCCTCTTGGTAAGTCATAAGAAATAATGACCGGGATAGTGTCATCTGTCCCTAAAAATGAAGATTTCAGATTACCTTGAATAGGGGCTCGAGGCTCATATGGCATCTCAGGAATAGGAGGTGATGGTGAAGAAGCCTCAGTGCTCGCTTCCTTGCTTTTTTCCCGATGTAGATCCTGTGGGACCTCAATTTGCTCCTCCTTTGGCTCCTCCTTCCTTTCTTCCACGTGGTTTCCGACCACCTCTCCACTCCTCAATGTGGTGATAGCTTGCTCATGACACAAAGTACTCTCTTCCTCCATGTAGTTTTCATCAGGAATGGCCACCAGGTGACTTTGAAGCTCTTCTTCTTCCATCCTATTGAGGTGGTTGATGATTTGTTCAACATGAGCTTCCATCCTGGCGTCTATCTCGGCGAAGAATTGAGGAGTATAAAGTTCCTGTTGAGATTTCACCGTCTGCTTTATCTCACCCGTTAGCTCACTTATCATTTTTAGTATCCGAGCCTCAAAATTAGAATCTGAGGGAGGTGGTGCGGCCTGGTATTGTTGTTGTGAAGGCCAGTAGATGGGAGATGGCTCTTCTTGATATTCTTGAAAGTCAGAACCCATCGGAGGAGGTGGTTCGGTTTGGTATATCTGTTGTGGAGTTGCTTGATATGGAGGAGAATAGGATTGACCATTGAATTGAGGATATGCCTGATGGTACAGTTCATGACGTTGTGGAGCATAATTCCCAGGAGCTTGAGTTTGCCACGAAAGATTAGACTGGTTGCTCCACGCCGGGCTATAGGAATCAGAATAATGGCCATTCCCCGGTCTAGAGAACGGTCTGTTCATATGCTCATAAGAATAATTAGAAAATTGTCCCGCTGTAGGACAATCTCTAATATGATGATAAGGACTATAGCAATATGAACATGGTCCATGGGGTGTTGGAATGCCTCCCCACATGAACTAAACTAATATAATTAACATAAAATAACAACAATAAAAATAAAAATAAAAACTCACAAACGGCCTTTAGGTGCCCTGGAAATTTGGAAGCCGACTACTGCTAATGCGCTCGATCGCATGGCAGAGTACGCTCGAGCCTACTGCCGCAGATAGGTGTGAGCACAGGAGTGGAGGGATCGAGCGCAAAAGGTGGAGTGCGTACGTGCGCTCGATCGCACGCGACTTGCGCTCGATCGCAGTCACAGTGAAGGCAGCTACGGACCTGTTTGCAAATTCTAAAATAAAACAAAAACAAAACACAAACAGAATTAAAATTAGCAGAAAAATGAATTATTAAGCTAAAATCAATCCTTAAATTGTGACAATAAAACCGTTAAGCAGTCCCCGGCAACGGCGCCAAAAATTGATGTGGTATTTTTGTGACCAAAAATATCAATTATAAAAATAACCACTCGCAATAGGACGAATCTTTGTAGGATACGGCTATAGAGAGGGTGTCGAACCTCAAGGACTGCAAGGGTTTAATTATCAAAATTAAAAGATCAAAGTTAACTTAATTAAAAGGGGTTTTGATTTGATTTGCTTTAAAACTAAAGTGCATGAAAATAAAAGAGATTTAAAATAAGAGAGAGAGAGTAGGGTATTGACTTCACCTCTATCCGCACAACAATGGTTAATCATAATTAATCCCATAAATTCATTCTATGCATGTTATAAATAAACAAGAAACTATCTTATTAAAGAATAAGCATAATCTATCTTCGGTTGGCACGGATCGTCCACCTAACCACTAAGACGCGGTACGACCCGTCTTCCCTAGGTATAAATTATCAAATTCTATAACAGGATACATACAATCAATGAATAAGTGTAACCCATCTTCGGTTGGCACGGACTGTCTACCTAAATTACACTAAACTAGGGTGTAGTACAATCCGTCTTCCCTAGGCATGGCCTGTAACGATCTAATCTCATATAGCGGAAAAACTGTAATTATCAATACAAAAATATACTGTTAAAATACTTTTCTTTATACAAAAATACCCAAAGCTATGTCGTACAAAGCATTTATACAAATCTATCCGACAGTCTAAACTCTAGACAAAACTTAACCAACTTGGAATCTCTGTACATCTCAATATGAATCTCTAATCACAACTGCATAATTACCTTGATTTTCCATTCCTGCAAGCACTACAAAAAACTGTGAAGTAGTGAGTCAATTGATTTCCGACAATATAAATCATTGTTGAATCATATATAGCAAAATGCTAGACAAGTTATAAAACCACAAAAATCCGTATTATTGGATATCAATATCATACTCAGTAAGTAAGAATACTTACAGTGGATTACATGAATGGATCATCAAAGGTAATTACTTGAAACCCGTTCTGCTGCAGTTGGTCCATACCCATAACAATCCCTTCACTGACTTTCTCTCTCTCTCTCTCTCTCTCTCGCCTAAACTCTCTTTCTTCCTCTTCAGCTCTCTGTCTTAAATTTCATCTCACTCTCGGTTTCTCTTGTGTTCTTTCTTTCTTGTAGCGCTTGGTCTCGCCCTTTCTCTCTCTGTTCTGAGTAAACACTCTTAGAAAGAAGAAAGACCGAGTAAAAAGCGGAAGAAGGAAGAATATATGCAAGAGATGGGAGAGGAGATGAGTGGTGAAAATACTGAAGGAGAAGAGCTCTATTTATAGGAGAAAATCAAATACTATTTCACCAACCCTATACTATTCCACCAACCCTATACTATTCCACCAACCCTATACTATTTCACCAACCCTATACTATTCCACCAACCCTATACTATTCCACCAACCCTATACTATTCTACCAACCCTATACTATTTCACCAACCCTATACTATTCTACCTTCTTATTCTACCATCCTTATACCTACCATTTACTATCCTATTATATCACCAATTATTACAATCATACTCCAAATTATACCAATCAATCATCAATTATCATATCTCTTAAATCTCCCAATAAAATAATCAATATAAAATCATCATCATGATATAATAACCTCAAATCAATATTAATTCCAATAATATTCATAAGATCTAATAAGTTCCTCAAGAATAAATATTATTACCTAATATCATCAATAAATATCTCAACCTCAAAGTAAATGCCATTACCTAATATGAATATTAATATAATCATAGCATCAATTTAATATCTCTAAAATAAGACTTTAAAAATCTGGGGTGCTACATGGCCTATCAAATCCTATTGATCATATGTCAATTAAACCCATTGTATAACCATCATCCTTATAATCACAGAAAATAAGAATGATTTGATTTCAATAAAAGTAAAATACTTTCTAAGACAAGAGAAGAATTTCACAAATATTGATATTGGAATTTAAGAACAATTGCATTTAATAATTAAGAACATAAATCAATTGTAGCAATCCTCATAGTTATACAATCAACATGCATAAATTGAAAATCTAGAAATTAAATACAATCAAATCATTGTGCTTGGATAGGGTTACATCAACACCCCACGAAGGGGTTTAGCCGCTCATGATCTCCTAAGCTCCACAGACTATTTTACTGAATTTTTGCTCTAAGAGGCGGTGTGTTTTTTCTCAATGCTTAGAGGCCTATTTATAGGGCTTAGGAGAGTCCTAGAAGCCCTAGGAATCCTATAAATTTCGGAGATTTAAGTCCAAGTCCAATTATGATAAAGAAAACCTAAGTCCAAATCGGAATAGGATTCGCTCAGAATTGCGTTCCTATCTTGCGGGGCAATTTTGGCAATGCGGTGCTCCGAATTAGGAAAATGCTATTTCACAATGATTTGTATAAATTTGAGTTAGTTTTCGAGTGCCGCTTGAATCACCTCAATCGGATATTTGAGCTGAAAGTTATGGCCAAAATACCGAGACATATGCAGAATCCAAAATTGAATCCAATCCGATTTTGACTCCAATTTGAGAAATTCCGAATTAAT
Organism: Corylus avellana; assembly: GCF_901000735.1. Classification (NCBI taxonomy): domain Eukaryota; kingdom Viridiplantae; phylum Streptophyta; class Magnoliopsida; order Fagales; family Betulaceae; genus Corylus; species Corylus avellana. The sequence continues at coordinate 42,545,331 of NC_081542.1, read as the reverse complement.
CATTTTCTTTATTTGATTTAAACTTAACCATGATTGGTTAAGTTTAACCATATCTTCTAGGTCTTCTCAAAGTGTGCTTTTAAGCCCAAAATCAATGGAATTAATTGCATCTTGATTTATATCCTGAAAACACAAAAACAAAACAAAATCAAACAAATAATAATGCTAAGGAATTAACATATGTAAATTAAGGGGCTTGAATGTGCAACATTCGGCGCTTATCAATATATATACTATTATGAGTGTTGTATCCCATAATTGATAAAGTACAAAAAAGTAGTAAATATATTTAAGGTGGACCCAAGAAAATTGTTGCCAAATTATCACAGTAAATTCGCAATTTCTTTGATACTGAATCCACAACTTGACGCTTCTTGATAAAATTCTTAAACCATTTTGCCTATGAAGTCGCTTCAAAGCATGCTATGAACTCTATATGAGGAAGCTAATACACATTAACACAGGTTAGTAGTAGATATTCTAGCACCATTGCAATTTCGCTGCAAAAGTTTCCTTTTTCATTGTGATGATTTATGGATGGAGACCCAAATTTGTTTTTGTATTTCATTGACAAACAATGGAAAATTATAAATTATTCTCATTGATTTCTTCATAAATGGCTTAACTTTGAGCCTCCTTGCTCAAAAGGATAAAACTACCAATTACAAGTAAAATAAGAAGAACATGTTCCAGACCTGACAGATTTGATGAACATAGTAACGCTAAATACTTAACTTTAGTCTCACTCCCATACAATTTGATTGATGTAATAGTGTCCCCATCTAATGAACAACATGTTCTTCATGGCTGCAAATGAGTCTTTTTTGAGCAAATAAGAATTTTTTTGGTACATGCTTGATATAGTTACCTTGGAGCAGGTTTGGTCCTCTATGTATATCTTGCATATGTTCTAATTAGTCTAGAATGAAATTAGCATATAAAACCCTTTCTTCCCCATTATAACATGTAAACTGCAATATGTTGCCTTCTGCTTTGACAGTTGAGCTTCTCTATTATTTTTTTTTTAGTTGGGTTCTTAAGCTACTATACATTTGTTATTTTAAGGGAAGGAAAGATAAAAGAGTTACTCAACATCGTCATTGTTCCAAATTCATAAGAAGATGGTACTTGGGTACGTTGTTTCTAGCACAAGTTACAAGAAGGCTGAGAAAACAGAGGAAATGAGTGATGTGGATTTTTCAATCCTTGATGTTGTGGATGATATTTGAATATGGACAATTAACCATAACAAAAAGAATACATAGAGTGAGGAAAGTGGCTTCATTTTGGCTGTTTCTTCTGTGTGTTTGTATGTACAGGTAGTATTTGTATTGATCCATACGTATGCATGCATGAATGAATCGATGGGTTTGCGATTTTTTTCTATTTTACTGAACTGAATTCAAAATTGTGAATATTGAGGAGAAAAAAAAAAAAGTTGAGATTATGTTTGGGTTGTTTGAAGAATATAAAATTTTGAATAAAGTTGAAAATTTTGAGTTGTGTTGAGTTAAGTATTAGTGGTGTCAAATCAATTAAAAAAAAGAGAAAAAAATTGAGAAGAATTGAGAAGAATTGTCTTCCCAAACAAACCCTTAACTTTTATCTAGGCACCCTCCCCATATTTGATAATATATATTTTTTTATGTTATTACTTTTGAAAATCGGCTAAGAGAGAGCGCTTAAGAGCACTCACAATAAATGAGTCAAATTGTACTCTTATCTAAAATCGCTAATCATATTTGTAAAAAACCTCCCACCACATTGCATTAGTAAAAAAAATGCGAAATGGATATTTTATTGGATTAGCCAAAAAAAAAAAAATGCTACATGTAGCAGCACTATTCAGAAGAGTCATTTTATTTTCTCCTACTATTTATTTTCCACATCTCTTTTTTCAAAAAAATTTCCTACTATTTCTCTCTCCACATCACTTTTTTTCCAAAATGTTGAAAAATAGGATCTTTAGGAAAACAATAATCCTTATAAAAAATAAAAATAAATAAATTTAAATGATCTAGATAAAAAAAATAAAAATAAAAAATAAAAAATAAAAAAACATAATCGGATGTATAACGTCTTTTAAAACTCATTAGCTAAACTAGATAAAGTACGTTTTGATAAACCATTTCGTGTGTGTGTGTGTGTGTGTATATATATATATATATATATATATAGATATAGTTTGTATTGTATTTAAGTCATGTGTGATACTTAAAATCATAATATATAATCATGCTTCGCAACCGAGGTCAACAACGGCCTACTTTAGCGAAACTATACATGATAGTAGTCATTTCTCTTTTGGTTGTTCGACTCATCTATCACTAAGAACAAAACCATAATTTTTATCGAGGGGAGGCAAAGCACAAATAAAGAGTCAAGTCTAATTTTGATAAAAAGAAAGCTTAATTTTTAAACCCAAATATGTGTGTGGTATATATATATACCTTTTACCCATCACCTTCTGTCAATATAGCCCCATGAATTGAATCTCTCACTATCCGACACTCTCGATCTACCAATTACTAACCAACCCCCCAACCCCCGTCATTAGGGAATCTTGTTAAATCAGATAAAATATTTTTTTTTTAGACATTAAATCTCATTAAATGAAGAAAGAAAAACCTCAAATAAAAAATATCAATATTAAAAACTAAAAAACAAATAAAAAATTAAACTAAAAAAAATGAATAAATGCAAAATCAGTCCATATGATTGGCCTAAATTACAAATCTCTTCATGTCGTATAAAAAAATTAATAGTAATTCAAAGGTTATCGGGTAGGCCAAAATAACAATTTAGTTCATGCAGTCAAATTCCGTCAAACACTTGACAAACTCCATTAGCGTGCCATGTTAGCACCAATAAAATGATGACATTAGCATGCCATGCAATTCTGTAGCCCTTCTTTGACTCTTCTAAACTCGAGCACATTCTCTTCTCAATGCCATTTTTGTTAGGAAATTAATCATATTTTTCAAGACCTGTGAGATGCGAAAAAATTAAAAAAAAAAAAAAAAAATGTGAAATAACAAAGATAAGTAATCACACACGACACAAAGATTTAAGTGGTTCAACTTAACAAGCCTACATCCACTGGCAGAGACGACTCGAAAAAAATCCACTATCAAAAGATGGAGTACAAAAATAGTAGAAAAAAAATCACTCGGATCCCAAAGCTTCAATACACCTAAATCTTACTATCACACAAGAGAGAATATTCTCAAAATAGAATACAGAAGATAGACGTACAAATTCTTTTTTTGCTAGAACAGATGACGACGGATCTCTATTTTCTTCTCTTACTCTATAGCACATTTTCTTTTAATCACTTGTTTTTGGCTCCTCCAAAAACTACCAAGAAGAAAACACCTTACAGCCCTTGTACCTCCATCTCTCAAATTCTCTCTTTTTCTCCTCCCTTTGGTGCTCACATATATTTAGGTTTGGCACACTCTTATGAAGCTATTCGGCTTGCCCCTCCTCAATAAACAAGACACTCTTTTAGGGGGTGTTTGGCAACAGCCTTGACCTAGGCCTAAACACTGTTTTTGTCCTTTTCCTAATGTGAAATAACACTTTTGCCCTTCATATGTTTCACCCAAAAACAGTGGCGCAGCTTCTCTTTTCCTCTTCTCCATTTCCACCGCTCTCTCCGTAGAAGAAGCACTTCCACCAAGCCATGGCTAGGACGTTCAGTGTGGAAATGGAATTCAAGAGAGATGAGGGCTTGGTTTTGTAGCCCATTTCTCCAACCCATGACGCCAAGAGATGAGAGATGGTCTGATCGAATTTTTATCCCTGCATTTCATGGTCTGCTCTGATTTTCAGGTGTTGATTTCACGGCCATAAAAACCACGCCATGCTTGATGCCCCCTTCAAAATCAGAATTCCAATTTTTCCTCATTTTTGAGACAGAGAGGGTTGAGTTTGCAAGCATTGGGAAGCAGAGAATAACGTAAGCTTTTCTTTTGCTTTTTGAAGAGACAGAGAGGGTTGCTTTTTGTATTTTGATTTTGTTTTTGTATGTTTTCGTTGTGTTTTTTCCATTGAATTGCTTACGTGGGATTCAACGGGCTAGCATGTGAGACTGTTCTTTCAAAAGAGAGAGAGTGTGCGTATAGGCTGTGGCCTGTGGTAGACCTATAAAGTTTCAGATTTGCAGACCAGAAATACAAAATCAGTCTCTGAAGAATGCAGACCCAGAGGACCTCCAAGACTCGGTGGAGCTGCCCTTCGCCTTGCTCCGTCTCAACAGCTTCAACTCCAACAACCACCAACCCTGCACCACTTGCGGCTGTTCTGGCTCCAACCCCATGAAATGGTGCTCTCCCTCGTCGTCTTCCTCTTTCCAAGACCCATGACACCCTGACCCCTCCCGCTCCGAACCTAATCCCAAGAGGCTCTTCTTCGAGCCAGACGACCTCATCCTCCGTGGCTTCTCCAAGCTCTCCCTCCCCACCACCCCCGCTTCCTCTTCTCCTCTCCGCCGCCGCGTTTCGGGCCCACCCACCGCCAACGCTTTTGTCTCCCCTCCGATGGTCCCTTTTGCCGATGCCTCGGGCTGCTTTGCGCTGGGCGATAGTCAGCACCCAAACAGTGTTTGGGTGAACCCGGTTACCAAGCAATGGTTTCCCTTAGGCAGCTTCAAAAGCGTGTGAGGGGGGAGAAATTTTGTACACAAAGCGCAAGGGGTGGGGGGGGGGAGAAATCAGAAATGGTTTTCCCTTCTTCGCAGCTTCAGACGCGTGTTTCGGGGCACTGGGTTCCCAATGATGCTGGCCTTTTTTCCTGAATTCAGCGTGGGAAATTCCACACACGGGCATGTTTCAATCAGGAAGAAGTATGGGTAAAATGGGAAAAAGTGGGTAAATTCTTACCCCAAAAACCGAGCCTTGACCCAGACACTGAACAGTGTCTGGGTCAAGGCTGTTGCCAAACAAAGCCTTATAGTGTGACTAAATCGGTCATAAGCCTCTCAAGGCAATTAAGTCCAAGAATCACAAGGAATCCAATATTGAGTGCGAGTAGGAGAAGTCGACTGAAGCAAGAAACCTCTCCTAATTGGAGAAGGAATAACGTTGTTGGGCCCACCATATTGATGGATGGCAAGTCACACATAACAGATAACGACCCGGCAACCTATCTTGTCACACAAATCACAAAAGAAATCAAATGCAATGGATATCTACAAGGTGACCAAGAAAGTTCAATAACTCCTCATCCAATCCAACACCATCTGCTCATCTCTCTTTCCATTTTTCTAGCTATCATCCCCCATGGAGGAGCATAAACACCAACAGCCTCTCCTACTATGCTTTCTGCTGCCCGTTTTCCTCTTCTTCCAATCCATATCGGCTGTTGATTTCGTCTTCAATGGCTTCAACTCCTCCGATATGTTACTCTATGGCCTGGCCGACGTTGAATCCCGTATTCTAACGCTCACTAACAGAACATATTACTCAATCGGCCGGGCAATTGACCCAGAAAAAATCCCCGCTAAAAACCCAAACTCTTCTTATGTGTATCCTTTCTCAACTTCTTTCATCTTCTCGATGGTTTCTTACAAGAATAATCCTCCTGCTAGGCATGGCATAGCTTTCATGTTTGTGCCCGTTAAGGGCATCGAAGGCGCAGACCCAGCTAATTATCTAGGCCT
>NC_081542.1:42532633-42539569 GCF_901000735.1 Corylus avellana | reverse complement strand
ATAGTCAAAGGTCACATAGGGCATAATTGGGGTCTTAATAATGACCCATAAGACTCACACGATGAGGAAGAAGGGATCGATTCACTCACCTCTATTGTTGGTCGAACGAGCACATGTAATATGAAATACATGCTACGGTGGAGTTCTCTTTCCAAAAGAGTGTATGTCTAAGCTCAAAAACACCGTACAGATCTTAGTCTAGTCGCTACCCAAGCGTCTAACATGAGTCCTTTATTTGCTCGCCACCTCAGGCGCCAAATTAAGGTCTCACATCTGGCTTATCACAGGCTAAATGGATTGTTGGATATCCATGCACGGTCCTAAAAACAATACTTGTCATAGACCTCATCTTAGCACCAACTAAGGCGACATATCTATTAATGTGTCTCACCTTAGCACCAACTAAGGCAACCTTATCTTAACTTGCTCGCTGTCAAAGCGCCAAAGGACACAATGTCCCATCTCTACCTTGCTACCACATCATTAGAGGCGATCGCTCGTGTGAGAAAGCCGATCTAAACCAGTTGACATACTTTCTTCGCCAATACTAAACATGGCTTATATGTGTGTACTAGTAAAAACAATATGATCCATTTAATGTCACACAAAAAATGAAAAATCATCACATATATAAAAATAACATTCCAAGTAAAATACATCTAATGTACATGGTCAGAAAAAAATAATCATAATCTACGCAGTGCTAAACTCCTAACATGAGCCATATGAGCATCTCGAACTATAGGCTTTGTGAGCGGATCAACTATCATTTTACTCGTAGAAATATGTTTAAGCACCACTTCTTTCTTAGCGACCATATCTCGTATATAGTGATATCTGATGTCTATGTATTTGGTTCTTCCATGATATTTGGGATCCTTAGCATAGGCAAGTGCTGCCATACTATCACAATGAATTGTCACAGGATCATTAATTGTTGTGACTACATTCAAATGCTGTAAGAATCGCCTCAACCAAACTGCCTCTTATACTGTTGGTGAGCATGCTATATATTCGGCCTCCATAGTAGATAAAGCTATACAAGATTGCTTTTTGCTACTCCAAGTAATCACTCCATTACTGAGCAAAAATGCATATCCTGTCGTGGATTTGCGCTCGTCTAGGTCACTACCCCAATCAGCATCACTGTAACCAACTAAACGCAAATCTTCGCCTTGATAGCAAAGTGCATAATCCATCGTTTCCTTGAGGTATCTGAGTATTCTCTTCATTACTTTCCAGTGAGCTAGTCCTAGCTTCGATTGGAATCTGCTAACTAACCCAACAACATAACATATATTTGGTCGAGTACACATCATAGCGTACATCAGACTACCCACAGCACTAGAATATAGAACTCAAGACATTTTTTCCTTTTCTTCCTGAGTTTTAGGACTCATTTCTAGATTTAAGGGTTCGCCCATAAAAACAGGGGTTTGCAGTAATGCATTTGGAAGCGTTCAAGAATCATTTTGATGTAAGTTTGTTGAGACAAACTCAAAAATTTCTTTGAACGATCCCTACAAATTTTAACTCCAAGAATATAATCTGCTTCACCCATGTCCTTTATTTCGAAAGTAGAGGACAACCATCTTTTAGTGGCGACAATCATGTTTTTGTCATTTCCTGCCAATAAAATGTCATCAACATACAAAGAAAGAATTACAAAAATTCATTTGGATCGTTTCACATACACGCAATTATCTTCTTCAATCATCTTAAATCCATTAGAAATAATGGCTTGATGAAATCTTTGATACCATTGCCTAGATGATTGTTTTAAACCATAAATGGATCGTTTAAGCTTGCAAACTGTGCGCTCTTTTCCTTTAGCTACAAAACCAATAGGTTGATCCATATATATTTCCTCGTCTAGTTCTCCGTTGAGAAAAGCAGTTTTAACATCCATTTGGAATAATTCTAAATCCAAATGTGCAACAATGGCAAGGATCGTGCGAATGGAGGCAAACCTTACTACTGGAGAGAAGGTTTCCCTGTGGTCAACACCCTCCTTTTGGGTGTACCCCTTCGCTACAAGGCGTGCCTTATACCTTTCAATTGAACCATCCGCCTTACGCTTGATCTTTAAGACCCATTTGTTTCTCATGGCATTGCGTCCTGGCAGAAGGTTTACCAAATCCCAGACCTGGTTAGTCCTCATTGACTCTATTTCTTCATTCATTGCTTTTATCCACTCATTACTAGCTGGAGATGAGATAGTCTCATGGTATGACCTAGGCTCATCATCATCTTGCAGAGCAACCATGAAAACATCACCTTCAATCTCAAAGTGTCATCGACGGATTTTTCCACGTTCACTTCTACGCAATTGAGGTTCTTGTGAATCTTCTTCTAGTGGTGTGCTCCCACTAGGCGGCAAGTCACTCCCACAGCCCCTAGGAGATTGGGAAATTTCTTCCTCATTCTCTACTAGGCTATTTGGAACATTTCCCTCCTGATCCACTAATTCATAGAGTTCCAAATCCTTATTAACCTCATCCCTGCTAGGGTATTCATTCTCAATGAATCGACATCTCGTGACTCTATTTCAGTCACTCTTTCATCGGGTTGTTCGCCTATCAACACGTAGCCCTTAAAATGTTCTGAGTATCGTATAAAAATGCACTTCTTTTCTCTAGGGCCTAACATCCCATACTTATGGGAAGTATCATGAACAAAACCCGTCGAACCCCATGGTCGTAGATTATCCAAATTGGGCTTTCATCTGTTCATAACTTGTACGGTGTGGAAGGTACTGATTTTGAGGGCACTCAATTAAGAATGTAGGCTAAAGTCATAAGTGCATCTCCCCAATAGGATATTGGTAGGTTTGCTTGCCCTATCATTGACCTAATCATTTCTAGCTTCGTTAGCTGCCTTTTGATTCATTTTCCTTCACATAGAACTTTAAATTGCTCAGATAGATACTCGCGTCCACGGTCAGTTCTAGAGCTTTGATACTCTTGTCTAACTGGTTCTCAACCAAAATCATATAACACCTAAAGCAATTGAAAGCTTCAAACTTATGGGAGATTAAGTAGACATGACCATATCGCGTGTAATCATCAATAAATGTGATGAAGTAGGAACCACCATGCCTTGCCCTCATATTCATTGGGCCACAAATGTCTGAGTGAATTAATTGCAATGGGAAAGATGCCCTAGTGGCTTTTCCAAATGGTTTTCTTTTTTGACTTTCCCATAAGACAATGCTCACATGTGGGCAATGACGTTTTAGCGAGTGGGTCTATAAGATCTTCTCTAGCCAATCTTTTCATTCTATCTTGCCCTATATGGCCTAATCTAGCATGCCATAATATAGAATCATTATAAACATTATCACTAGAAGTCAACAAAGCAATTGTATTATCATAATATAAATTATTGATGTTCAAAACCATAAAACCATTAGAAACAAAGCCATAACCATAGTAATGTGTATCTAAAAATATCTGATAGCAGGTTTCGCCGAACTTTAGGAGCATACAAGACATCATGGAGTGACAAAATGCGCCCTCGTAGCAAATCCAGTTTGTAAGTACCAATGCCTGGTACATCCACAGATCTGTTCCCCATGTATAATCTTTTTGAAATCAATCTCAAACCCTAATCTAAGCAACTGATTAACTGATAGCAGGTTTTGTCGAACTTTAGGAGCATACAAGACATCATGGAGTGACAAAGTGCGCCCTTGTCGCAAATCCAGTTTGTAAGTACCAATGCCTAGTACATCCACACTAGATCTGTTCCCCATGTATAATCTTCGACTCCTAACTAGTAGGCGACGATACTCCAAGTACCCTGTACGTTCTCTCGCTACATGTTTGGTTGTTGCTGAATCTATAGTCCATTCAGAAGAAGAATCAACAACCATAACATGACCAGTAACATAAATACCACGAGACATGAAATTAGGGAGTACCTTCTTCGGCTTAGTGCATTCACGAGCGAAGTGTCCTTCCTTGCCACAATTGAAGCAGTTCAACTTAGATTTGTCTTTCTTCCCACCACGCTTACCTCTCTTGTGTTTGGTGGATTTAGCCTTCTTAGGCTCAGGCCTTCTAGTCATTCCTTGCATGAGATCTTTTCTCTGGTTCCAGCGCTTGGGCCTAAATGCCCTACGCGAACTAGATTCAGCCATATTAACAAATGCTTCAGGTTTAGCAACCTCTAGGCGCTCAACCTCTAGCTCAAGATGACGTGCTACATCCTCAAATGTTTTAACATTTTCGTTGTGCGTCATGTTTTGGCTCACATTTTCCCATGATTTTTGAAGAGAACGAATGATAGCTTGGACCTGCTATTCATCAGTGAGATTGTTTCCAGCGACTTTAAGCTCGCGAATCATAGAAGACATGACTCTCAAATGCTGCTTCATTGTATGGTTATAGCGCATTGAGTATGAGTCAAACTTCATTGTTAATTCGCGTAGCCTAGTAGCCAAAGTGCCTCCATATCTCAACTTGAGGGCTTCCCACATGTCATGGGCAGTCTAACACTCTTCAAATTCACCTATAAGATTATTGGTCATGCTGCTTAACAATGTGAAGCACGCAGAGCGATCTTTCTTGAGCCAACTCTCATAGGCATCAAGATCGCGTTGATGTTGAGGAGTGTCCCCTCGTTGAGGAGCAGTCATGGATTGGGTTATGGTCTCCAAGACCTCTTGTTCATTCAAGACATATCGGATCTTTCAATGCCAAATGTCATAATTATCCCCATCCAATTTCTCTCCTTTATTTAAATCAGCAATAATACTCTTAGAGGCCATTTTCACTACATTTAAAACGAGAGGAATATTATTAATATGTACACACAGTTACAAAATTTTGCTGCGTTAATCCAAATTAAATAAAATAATTGATGCACAAGTTGCGAGATCGAAAATTCGCTAAGCTCTTAATCATCTCTCGCGCCACAAGTACCCATTATCATGTTTAATTTGATTTTCGCGCAAAAACACGTAAGGGATGAGAAATAAATTCAACTCAACCTAACTCCCACTATTTAAACTAATTATAGGCAACAAACATAAATAATATCATGCCAAGAATAAATTCAATGCCATCATATTAGGTGCTACACATGCTCTAAAAATTATCTCAACAAATTTTAAAAGAGTAAGCATGCATTTCATTTCTCCAAAGAAATAATTATGGATTTAGATATACAATTCTTATATAAAAAAAAATTCAATAAAATTACTACTACCCCAAACAATTTTACATGCATGCCAATATTTAAACATACCGTACAAAAAAAAAAATTTAACATGCAATCTCTTCAACAAATGAATTTTCATTCATTTTATACATATATTATTGTATTATAAATAACAAAGGGTAATTCATTTCTAAAGGATCCAAGTAGCCTATCGGTTAAGGTGTTTACCACTCTATCCACACGGCATGGGTTCAAACCCATGAATATTACCAAAACCGCGAGAGTGGAGAATCGAAACAGGGCCACCTTACTCGTGAAGAGCATCACTCAACCATTACGCTAGAGCCGCTTCTTGAAAGAGTACAACGATCCAAATCTATAAACGGTTATTTACATATTTGACCAGACCTTCTTCAACCTCTGAAAACTCAAATGTTGCCCTATTTTCAAATTCACCTTGAAACTTAAATCCTTCATATCTCCCTCATTATAGGTCCGTTTTTCGCATTCCAGATGTCAAATTATACCTTAGGGAAAAATTCACTTTACCCCCCTAAAGTTTCAGGAGTTTTTCAATTTAAACCTCAAAGTTTAAAAATTGGCAATGTATCCCCCTAATGTTTTAAAGATTTTCAATTTAAACCTTCCGTTACTAATTTCCGTCAAATTGGACATAAATCTATGAAATTACGTAATTACCCTCAAGCTTTTTATTTTTAATTTCCGTCTAATTTAACGGAAATTAGTAACAGAATGTTTAAATTGAAAATTTTTGAAACATTAGGGTGGTACATTGCCAATTTTTAAACTTTGGAGTTCAAATTGAAAAACTCCTGAAACTTCAAGGGGGTAAAGTGGATTTTCTCCTAAACCTTATGACAAGTATAATCTAACCATATGAAAAATTAATGCATTTGATGATAAACAATTATCAGAACAATAGAAACAAAGTTTCATGTTCTTCAACTAAGAATGTTATATCTCTCAACATACATGTCCAATCATCACCAAATTTTGTGGGCATGTTCATATGAATGTTGTTGTGCAAATTTATTTAATTCGCAAGTGCACGAATCAATTGTAGTTAATAGATTGCAAGTGCAAGGTCGAACCCACAGGGAATTGTATTCTTGAAAGCAATTTTAAATCTAAATTAATTAAACCCTAATCTAGTTCCAAATTTTTGAGAGATTTTTTTTGTTTGAATGAAAAAGCAAAAGCGTGAGCAATTTAAAGTGATTAAAATCTTATGACGAAGCACTAAGGTTTCGGAATCCGCACTCACAAATTCATAACATAATTTCATGATCTATAATATTCCTCAAAGTTCTCACATATAAATCTTAAGTTTGTTTTACTATTGCTTCAAAGAATGAATCAAAAGATCTCATGTATCCATTCATAACCCAAATCACAAAAGAAATCCAATATTTGATCAAATCATTAACTGTATCCGTAAATCACAAGAAAATATCCAATCTTTATCAAAACATCAATTGTATCCAGAGAATAAATCACAGGGAAAATTCAATTTTTAACATAGAAAACCAAGCAATCAATTGTATTGAATAATCTTAAATCATCAAGTGTATCCTTGAATCACAAAAGATATCCAAGAGTTATTCAATCCAATTGATTAGAAGTAAAACAATAGAGCAATTAAACCATTAAATTGAGAAATATTACATACATGAAACAAAGTTGCTAATCATAAGTGTGGCTTCATCTTGAACCTTAGTTGAAGGTTTAGCCTCTCATGTTATTGAAAGACAA
>NC_081542.1:42526195-42532533 GCF_901000735.1 Corylus avellana | reverse complement strand
TTTTAAACCCAAATGTGCGTATGGTATATATATATATGAGCACTCTCTGTCAGTGGTGGAGCCAGCCATTTTATATTGGGGGTGCTGCTAAAATTTTTTTGGCGTCTTAAAAATTTGGTAATTCACCTTAAAAAAAATTTTCACCCTTAAAATTTGGTAATTTTTTTTTTTTTTTTTTTTTTTTTTTGGTGTGGTAGAAGGGTTGCCGTGGGTTAAATGGGGTGCGGGAGAAGGGTTGTCTTGAGTAATGGGTAGATAAAATTGTAAAAAGAATTTTATTTATTTATTTATTTTGATGGTGCCGTGGGTTAAAAAAAAAAAAAAAAATTGAATTCCTTGGGGGTGCCAAGGGGTAACGTGGCTCCGCCACTGCCCTCTGTCAATATAGCCCCATGAATTGACTCTCTCACCATCTGACACTCTTGAACTACCAATTACTAACAAATCCCTCCCCCCTGTTAGGGAATCTTGTTAAGTCGGATGAAATATTCTCTTTTTAGACATTAAATCTCATTAAAGGATGAAAAAAAAACCTTAAAAATTTTCAAGTGGACTAGGTGAGGGTATAATGGGCATAAAAAGTCAAACCGTTTGAATTTAACGTTGAAAACTAACATAGGGGACCAAAGCGAAAGAAATTGAAAGTTCAGGAGTCCAAAGTGAGAGATTTGAGGGGGGTTTGCAAAATAGGCTGAAAGTTCAGGGGACTAAAGTGAAGTTTCCCCAATTTATAAATTAAAAAAAAAAAAAAAAAAAAAAAAGTAGTGGGGGTGACACGTTGGCCCGCGGCCACCCCATGGCCTTGGAATTTTCCTAATGAAATTTTTATTCTATTTCAAACTCCACTATTTTCAGTAAATAAATATTAATTATCTTTCTAAATGGAATACTCAATTCCAATTAGTCTTAAAACCACGCTGAACTCCTGGACTGTCGCATCTGTTCCCTTTGTCATTCCAAACACACAAGGCGTCTTTCTAGATGTGCAAGGCTTCAAGTCTTTCACGTGGGTTTACCAGTTGCATTCAACTTCATAATCTAAACACATCCCAATCGGGCTATTAATGAGTGATGGCTTTTTAAGATTAATTGTGGCCACTCTTTTCCTTGCCTTCTCTTTCAGATTATGCTGTGACTCTTCTTCTGAAGACCATTCCTCTTCGGACATAAATTATTCTGTCATATCTTGGAGAATGCATGCAAGTTGGATTGGCTAAAAACAATCAGGAGATTCTGGATTGTATTTTGGAGACAAATTAAACCATGCAATTCTGTAGCCCTTCTTTGACTCTTCTAAACTCGATCTCATTCTCTTTTCAATCCCATTTTTTTCTCCATTCACTACAGTTGAAAACTCTGCTATGAAAATGTTGATAGATAACAACCCGGCTACCTGCCTTGTGGCGAAAGAAATCAAATGCAATGAATATCTACAAGGTGACCAAGAAAGTTCAATAACTCCTCATCCAATCCAACACCATCTGCTCATCTCTCTTTCCGTTTTTTTAGCTACCATCCTCCATGGATGAGCATAAACACCAACAGCCTCTCCTACTATGCTTTCTGCTGCCCGTTTTCCTCTTCTTCCAATCCATATCGGCTGTTGATTTCGTCTTCAATGGCTTCAACTCCTCCGATATGTTACTCTATGGCCTGGCCGACGTTGAATCTCGTATTCTAACGCTCACTAACAGAACATATTACTCAATCGGCCGGGCAATTTACCCAGAAAAGATCCCCGCTAAAAACCCAAACTCTTCTTATGTGTATCCTTTCTCAACTTCTTTCATCTTCTCTTTGGTTCCTTACAAGAATAATCCTTCCGCTAGCAATGGCATAGTTTTCATGTTTGTGCCCGTTAAGGGCATCGAAGGCGCAGACCCAGCTAATTATCTAGGCCTTCTCAACTTCAACAACAATGGGAATCCCAATAACCATGTCTTTGGTGTCGAGTTTGATGTGTTTAAGAACGAAGAATTCGATGACATAAGCGCCAACCATGTTGGAATCGACGTGAACTCCCTCAAATCAAATGCATCACACGATGCCGGGTACTGTCCCGACAACAGCAGCGATGCTGATGATGACAAGTCATTCAAGGAATTGAAGCTCAACAGTGGTGAAAATTACCAAGTTTGGATTGACTATTCAAATTCTTTGATTCATGTTACTATGGCTCCGGCAGGCATGAAAAGACCTCTGAAGCCTTTGTTGAATGTTTCTATTGATCTTTCTGAGGTTTTTGAGGATGAAATGTTTGTTGGCTTTTCTAGTAGTACCGGAATTTTAATTCAAAGAAACAATATTTTAGCTTGGAGCTTTAGTAATTCCAACTTTTCGTTAAGCCAAGAGTTGGTTACCACCGGTTTGCCGTCGTTTGTTCTTCCAAAGGGTTCTATATTTCGATCCAAATGGTTTATTGCAGGAATCACAGTGGGAGGTTTCTCCGGTGTCTGTCTTTGTACTCTGTTTGCTCTGTTTTTGATCAAGAGGAAGCGAAGGGGAGTACATGTTAGGGAGAGAGAGGAAATGGAAGATTGGGAATTGGAGTATTGGCCACACAGAATGACTTATGTAGAAATTGAGGTGGCCACAAGACATTTCTCAAAAGAAAATGTGATTGGAACTGGAGGGAACGGTAAGGTCTATAAGGGTGTTTTAGCAGGAGGGGCAAAGATTGCAGTGAAATGCATTTCGCATGAAAATGATGGGATGAGAGAATTTTTGGCTGAAATTTCAAGCCTTGGAAGATTGAAGCATAGAAGTTTGGTGGGGTTGAGGGGGTGGTGCAAGAGAGACAAGGGGAACTTCTTTTTGGTTTATAACTATATGGAAAATGGGAGTTTGGACAAGTGGGTGTTTGAATGTGATGACAGGAAGATGTTGAGCTGTGAAGACAGAATAAGGATTTTGAAAGATGTGGCTTCAGCAGTCTTGTACTTACATGAGGGGTGGGAAGCAAAAGTCCTACATAGGGACATTAAGGCCAGCAATGTGTTACTTGACAAGGATATGAATGGGAGGCTAGGGGATTTCGGATTAGCCCGAATGCACGACCATAGTCAAGTGCCTAACACGACTAGGGTGGTCGGGACCGTCGGATATATGGCGCCGGAAGTGATTAGGAGCGGACGGGCATCAGCTCAAACTGATGTGTTTGGATTTGGTATCTTGGTTTTAGAAGTAATGTGTGGGAGGAGGCCTATAGAAGAAGGGAAGCCACCATTGGTAGATTGGGTATGGCTATTGATGGTACAAGGGCAATTAATGAATGCTTTTGATGAGAGATTGAAGGGTAGAGGGGAGTTTGATGAAGAAGAAGTGGACAGGGTGCTTCAATTGGGCTTGTTGTGTGCGTACCCTGACCCAAGTTCCCGGCCAACCATGAGACATGTAGTCAAAGTGTTGGAGGGGAACAAAGAGGTGGAGGACGAGGTTGAAAGCGAGGATACGGATGCATATTTGCTCCGAAAAATGAAATCCATTCCACGAAATTTTGGGTCTTCATCATACCCAACACTTGGAGATACTCGGAAGTCCCACTCTTCATCCATGCATTTCTCTTGGTCCAAAACTATGGTGGGGGGCAGGTGAATCTGCATCATGAATGGACAATTGAGTGTAATTTGTTGTATCATCTCAAAAGCAACAGAAGAAAGAAAGGAGATTACATACATAATGAAAAAGGGTCTAAATGTATTACATTGTATTATGAGTGTTGGCTTGGCTATATATATATATATATATATGTGTGTTTGTTTTCTAAGCAAATAAAATAAGCCTCAATACAACCGAATCCGTTTGCATATTGCAAAGGGAGAAAAATGAGTTTTTGGTAATGAAATTGACTAGCAATTTTTTTTGTTGGGTTTCTAAATTATAATGTCTTGTCATAGGAGAGCGTTTACACACATCAATGAGACCTTCCTCAATTTCAAAGGCAGGAGGGGGGTTGCCATATCTGAAAGGTCACCTCCGGTCCTCCAATCTCCATTTGAACAAAAAGGTTGGTCCACGTGATTTTTCATCAAGTCACGTGGGGGGCCACTCAACTCAAGCGTCCATTAGCCGCCGCCTTGCTGTGTTCTTCTCTCCCATTGAATCTACAACTTGCTGGTCCACGTGATTTTTCATAAATACAGCGACAGAAAGAGACTTTTGCGCGTGAAAACTGAGAGAGACTGGAGAGGTACAGTCGCACCGTCATGCTTTTTCTTACTTTTCAAGTTGCAGCACGGCACTAAGAAAAAAACAAAACAAGGAGTTTTACTTTTCAACTTCTCCTTTCAAGTTGAAAATCAAATGACCCCTCACCTCTCAAAAATTTTTCTTACTTCAATAGGATTTTTTCGGATGCCCTAGGTTGCCCACTCTCAATCATTCATTAAGGGGTAAATCTTTCTTAAGAGAACCAGAGTTCATGACTCATTATTCTGATTTTCTTTCAGTTCAGGCATTTTAATAATTAGGTCAAGAGTTCATACGAATGTTGGAAAAAAGAAGGTTGAGGACAAAGTGTGGTTTTTTTTTTTTTTTTGCAAAAGGCATAGTTTAGTGTTCTGTTTTATTTATCAAAACAAACCATTTTACAGTTTTACTTATGCTGAGAAGAGCTCCTTTAGCGTAAAATTTATTTTAAGGAAAAATCTTTTTAACTCCCTTCAAACTATTACCTCAATGATAATCTCACCACAAATGATTAATTGCGACAATCTCCCTCTTTCATCTCCAAACTACCAAAACAATGACAATGTACTCATTAATGATAACAAAATGATGAAATTATCCTTATAAAATTTTCAACAAGACAAACATGTCCCTTAAATTTTTTTTTTTAAAAAAAAAACAATTAAATATATTTAAAATTTAAAATACAAATATTAAAAATATTTGGCCAGAATGGGAGTGGCGAGCCACCCCCATGGCCTAATGGCGGTGGTCCGACCACCATCAATTCCAAGGGTGGTTTAGTACCCCTTTTTGCTTTTTATTTATTTTTAAATTTTTTATTCTTTTTTATTTTTTTATAAATTTTTGTATTTTTGTTTTTAGGGTATAGTATGAGTAATTTTGTCATTTTGTTAAAATTGGGGGTTCATTGTCATTGGTAGTTTGAGTGATAAATTGTCTGAATTAATAGTTTAGGAAAAAATTATAATTATGGTGGTAGTTTGAGAGGGTTAAGATAATTTTACCAAAAAAAAAAAAATTGTTTTAATCAAGCTTTAATTAAGCATAACTGACAACTATAAAAGGCTCTTACTTTAAAGTTGGACTTTTTTCTTTTTTCCTTTTTCTTTTTCTTTTTTCTTTTTTTAAAAAATAAATAAATAAAAAGAAGCAACGACTTTAAACCTATTGCCTAGGTATATATATTTAAAATTCTAGATCTTTGGTAATTTGCGAAATCCTAATCAACAACACTAGTAAATTAGAGATTTAGAGCATTTCAAAAAAAAAAAAAAAAATCAGAGAATTAGAGTCTTGGAAATCACACCGAGGTTTTTAGATCTAATATACCATCCCCTCTTGTGTGGACATGTCAAACAAAAATTTCTAAGAATTAGAAGCTGTTTAACAATTTAAAAATTCAACTATTTGCAATTTTTGTATACAATATTTCTTCCTCCTTCAACAATTCAAATTAATTTTTCCTACTTTGTCTTAAAAATGTTCAGCTATGTAGTCAAACTTTTACCTTCT
This sequence comes from Corylus avellana, assembly GCF_901000735.1. NCBI lineage: Eukaryota > Viridiplantae > Streptophyta > Magnoliopsida > Fagales > Betulaceae > Corylus > Corylus avellana. The sequence goes on along the minus strand of NC_081542.1, from coordinate 42,526,830 downwards.
TAAAAATCGTTTACGTAACTAAATGAGGGATCAATGGATAAATGATTATCTGATCACATATATTGAGAATGATATATTCAAGATTTTCAAGAATAAAAAAATAATTACAACCATTTCAAAATGTGAAGATTTGTTAGAGCCAATTGAATAAATTAACGCCAAGTGTGAAAAATTAAATTGTAAGTTGCATTTATATGTTTTAAACAATAACTAAATTTTGTTGAATCATTTTTTTATTTCATTTTATATATATATATATATATATATATATATATATATATATTTTAAATTAATTTTTTTTAGACTTTAATTTTTTTTAGGAAAAAAAATCTTGACCTCCTAACAAAAATCTTGGCTCCGCCACTGTCTTGCATTTGTATCTGCATAATGCGGTTATCACTTTTAGGTATCTACATCTACATTTGCATTGTGCGATTAGCATTTGCATCTACGCAATTATTACAGTAATTAAATGCGGTTATTATCTGTTAATGAATGTTTTGCGACTTGAAGTTGTAATTTGTACTTCTAGTTGAACACTATTATTCAGATCATACTTAGTAATCATTTTGCCATAAATTACAAATGCAGCAAAAAAAAAAAAAATTCAACACAGTATGAATCTATTTTTTTTT
>NC_081542.1:42524559-42526175 GCF_901000735.1 Corylus avellana | reverse complement strand
CACGTACAAATCATGAATCAATTAAATGTAAAATATAAAGAAAATTGTATTGTAAGTAAAATATGACAAACTAATATGCTTCATTACTAACAAACTTCTAAGCAAGAGAAAGAGATGCTTCAATAATTGAATTTAAAGCTTTTATATATATCATATATAAAGCGAATACATATACGATTATTAATTGTATTTGCATACCTTAAAATTGCTATTCGCATTTGTATATGCGGATTCCATGTTCGAGCGATTATTATCTACCCGCACTTTCACCCTTAATCATAAGTACTCGAAAATCTAACATCCGTAAAAATTAAAAAAAATCAAAAAATCAAAATTCTAAGTGGTTATATGATGTATAGAAATATATAATAATAAAAAGAGAGTGGAAGTAGAGAAAGGCACCTGACCATATATATATATGTATAGGAAAATTATATATAAATTCATTAGGTCAACGTGCCTTTATTTAAAACTCCATAGGTGTTTTTTTTTCGGAAATTGACTCCTTAGGTCAATCGAAACTACAATAAACTTTCTACTGTAAAATTTTTTTAACAGCTGTTAGAGCCACTCAAAACTCTCCGTTTTACCTAATTAAAATATTAAAAAAAATTAAATCTTAAAAAAAAAAAAAATTGAAGGGTATGGGGTGGCCTGCTAGCAACCTCAAACTACCCATGGGGTGGCTCGAGCCACCCCTTGGGTGGTTTGGGGTGGCCGCGAGCCACCCCATGGGTGGAGGGGTGGCCTGTGGGCCATTCCAAACCCCCAATGGGGTGGCCTGCGATGGCGTGTTAACCTAAGGAGTTTATATATATATTATTGTTAATTTCTATATTCTCGTGCTTAGATAAATCAGAGGTGATGTCCCTATTAGAATTCTACAAAATTATAATGGCTAGTGTAAAAGATCACAAAAGTCTAACGGTGACGTTATTCAATTGAAACTTGAAATCTCCCAATGGGTAGTTGATATATAAATTAAGTAGAAGGAATTATTAATTACTTGCAAAAAATCATTATTTTTCACTTATTTTAATCGAGCCCTATGTGTCCCTGTTACATTAGTTTATCCTTTAATCAACTTCTTAAAAGTGATTGTTCTATAAGGTGACGTGAAAAATGCATTTGATTATAAAAGCACTCACAATATCTTAGTCATTTCTTATTTTTATCTAAAATAGATAAGTAAAACAATAAAAAAAACCTTCTACATTGAAATATTATGCATTTCAAATGCAAAATACATTTTTTTAACATTTGTGAACAATTCACCGCTACATGTAGCGGACACTATTTACACATCCATCTCATTAATATACTATTTATCTCTCCACGTCACTCTTTTCCCAAGATTTTCTATTCCACATCTCTCTTTTACCAAAATTTTCTCTTACTATTTCTCTTTCAACATCTCTTTTTTCCTAAAATTAAAAAATAAGATGTTTAAGAAAAATACAATGATTATAAAAAAATAAAAAGAAATAAAATTAATAGATAATCGAATGTAGACTAATGTGAATGCTCTAAGATGTAAAAATTTTCAATTAGGTTAGAGAAGGAGAAATCCTAGTTACATTATATTTAATATTCATCCAATAATGTTGAAATTTTTT
>NC_081542.1:42522014-42524459 GCF_901000735.1 Corylus avellana | reverse complement strand
CCTACTATTTATCTTCTACATCTCTCTTTTTCCATAATTTTCTCCTAGTATTTTTCTCTTCACATCACTTTTTCCCAAAATGTTGAAAAATAGGATCTTTAGGAAAACTATAATCCTTATAAAAAATAAAAATAAAAATAAATAAAATTTAAATGATATAGATAAAAAAAAATTTAAAAAAAAAAAAAAAGATGGATAATCGAATGTACGATGTCATTTAAAACTCATTAGCTAAACTAGATAAAGTGCGTTTTGATTAACCATTTCGTGTGTGTCAATATATATATATATATTGTTTGGATCGTATTTAAGTCATGTGTAATACTTAAAATCATAATATATAATCATGCGTCACAACCGAGGTCAACAACGGCCTACTTTAGCAAAACTATATAAGATATTAGTCATTTCTCTTTTGGTTGTTTGGCTCATCTATCACTAACGACAAAACCATAATTTTTATCAAGGGGAGACAAAGCACAAATAAAGAGTCAAGTCTAATTTTGATACAAAGAAAGCTTAATTTTTAAACCCAAATGTGCGTATGGTATATATATATATGAGCACTCTCTGTCAGTGGTGGAGCCAGCCATTTTATATTGGGGGTGCTGCTAAAATTTTTTTGGCGTCTTAAAAATTTGGTAATTCACCTTAAAAAAAATTTTCACCCTTAAAATTTGGTAATTTTTTTTTTTTTTTTTTTTTTTTTTTGGTGTGGTAGAAGGGTTGCCGTGGGTTAAATGGGGTGCGGGAGAAGGGTTGTCTTGAGTAATGGGTAGATAAAATTGTAAAAAGAATTTTATTTATTTATTTATTTTGATGGTGCCGTGGGTTAAAAAAAAAAAAAAAAATTGAATTCCTTGGGGGTGCCAAGGGGTAACGTGGCTCCGCCACTGCCCTCTGTCAATATAGCCCCATGAATTGACTCTCTCACCATCTGACACTCTTGAACTACCAATTACTAACAAATCCCTCCCCCCTGTTAGGGAATCTTGTTAAGTCGGATGAAATATTCTCTTTTTAGACATTAAATCTCATTAAAGGATGAAAAAAAAACCTTAAAAATTTTCAAGTGGACTAGGTGAGGGTATAATGGGCATAAAAAGTCAAACCGTTTGAATTTAACGTTGAAAACTAACATAGGGGACCAAAGCGAAAGAAATTGAAAGTTCAGGAGTCCAAAGTGAGAGATTTGAGGGGGGTTTGCAAAATAGGCTGAAAGTTCAGGGGACTAAAGTGAAGTTTCCCCAATTTATAAATTAAAAAAAAAAAAAAAAAAAAAAAAGTAGTGGGGGTGACACGTTGGCCCGCGGCCACCCCATGGCCTTGGAATTTTCCTAATGAAATTTTTATTCTATTTCAAACTCCACTATTTTCAGTAAATAAATATTAATTATCTTTCTAAATGGAATACTCAATTCCAATTAGTCTTAAAACCACGCTGAACTCCTGGACTGTCGCATCTGTTCCCTTTGTCATTCCAAACACACAAGGCGTCTTTCTAGATGTGCAAGGCTTCAAGTCTTTCACGTGGGTTTACCAGTTGCATTCAACTTCATAATCTAAACACATCCCAATCGGGCTATTAATGAGTGATGGCTTTTTAAGATTAATTGTGGCCACTCTTTTCCTTGCCTTCTCTTTCAGATTATGCTGTGACTCTTCTTCTGAAGACCATTCCTCTTCGGACATAAATTATTCTGTCATATCTTGGAGAATGCATGCAAGTTGGATTGGCTAAAAACAATCAGGAGATTCTGGATTGTATTTTGGAGACAAATTAAACCATGCAATTCTGTAGCCCTTCTTTGACTCTTCTAAACTCGATCTCATTCTCTTTTCAATCCCATTTTTTTCTCCATTCACTACAGTTGAAAACTCTGCTATGAAAATGTTGATAGATAACAACCCGGCTACCTGCCTTGTGGCGAAAGAAATCAAATGCAATGAATATCTACAAGGTGACCAAGAAAGTTCAATAACTCCTCATCCAATCCAACACCATCTGCTCATCTCTCTTTCCGTTTTTTTAGCTACCATCCTCCATGGATGAGCATAAACACCAACAGCCTCTCCTACTATGCTTTCTGCTGCCCGTTTTCCTCTTCTTCCAATCCATATCGGCTGTTGATTTCGTCTTCAATGGCTTCAACTCCTCCGATATGTTACTCTATGGCCTGGCCGACGTTGAATCTCGTATTCTAACGCTCACTAACAGAACATATTACTCAATCGGCCGGGCAATTTACCCAGAAAAGATCCCCGCTAAAAACCCAAACTCTTCTTATGTGTATCCTTTCTCAACTTCTTTCATCTTCTCTTTGGTTCCTTACAAGAATAATCCTTCCGCTAGCAATGGCATAGTTTTCATGTTTGTGCCCGTTAAGGGCATCGAAGGCGCAGACCCAGCTAATTATCTAGGCCTTCTCAACTTCAACAACAATG
>NC_081542.1:42492379-42521914 GCF_901000735.1 Corylus avellana | reverse complement strand
CCACGCCATGCTTGATGCCCCCTTCAAAATCAGAATTCCAATTTTTCCTCATTTTTGAGACAGAGAGGGTTGAGTTTGCAAGCATTGGGAAGCAGAGAATAACGTAAGCTTTTCTTTTGCTTTTTGAAGAGACAGAGAGGGTTGCTTTTTGTATTTTGATTTTGTTTTTGTATGTTTTCGTTGTGTTTTTTCCATTGAATTGCTTACGTGGGATTCAACGGGCTAGCATGTGAGACTGTTCTTTCAAAAGAGAGAGAGTGTGCGTATAGGCTGTGGCCTGTGGTAGACCTATAAAGTTTCAGATTTGCAGACCAGAAATACAAAATCAGTCTCTGAAGAATGCAGACCCAGAGGACCTCCAAGACTCGGTGGAGCTGCCTTTCGCCTTGCTCCGTCTCAACAGCTTCAACTCCAACAACCACCAACCCTGCACCACTTGCGGCTGTTCTGGCTCCAACCCCATGAAACGGCGCTCTCCCTCGTCGTCTTCCTCTTTCCAAGACCCATGACACCCTGACCCCTCCCGCTCCGAACCTAATCCCAAGAGGCTCTTCTTCGAGCCAGACGACCTCATCCTCCGTGGCTTCTCCAAGCTCTCCCTCCCCACCACCCCCGCTTCCTCTTCTCCTCTCCGCCGCCGCGTTTCGGGCCCACCCACCGCCAACGCTTTTGTCTCCCCTCCGATGGTCCCTTTTGCCGATGCCTCGGGCTGCTTTGCGCTGGGCGATAGTCAGCACCCAAACAATGTTTGGGTGAACCCGGTTACCAAGCAATGGTTTCTCTTAGGCAGCGTCAGACGCGTGTGAGGAGGGAGAAATTTTGTACACAAAGCGCAGGGGGTGGGGGAGAAATCAGAAATGGTTTTCCCTTCTTCGCAGCTTCAGACGCGAGTTTCGGGGCACTGGGTTCCAATGATGCTGGCCTTTTTTCCTGAATTCAGCGTGGGAAATTCCACACACGGGCATGTTTCAATCAGGAAGAAGTATGGGTAAAATGGGAAAAAGTGGGTAAATTCTTACCCCAAAAACCGAGCCTTGACCCAGACACTGAACAGTGTCTGGGTCAAGGCTGTTGCCAAACAAAGCCTTATAGTGTGACTAAATCGGTCATAAGCCTCTCAAGGCAATTAAGTCCAAGAATCACAAGGAATCCAATATTGAGTGCGAGTAGGAGAAGTCGACTGAAGCAAGAAACCTCTCCTAATTGGAGAAGGAATAACGTTGTTGGGCCCACCATATTGATGGATGGCAAGTCACACATAACAGATAACGACCCGGCAACCTATCTTGTCACACAAATCACAAAAGAAATCAAATGCAATGGATATCTACAAGGTGACCAAGAAAGTTCAATAACTCCTCATCCAATCCAACACCATCTGCTCATCTCTCTTTCCATTTTTCTAGCTATCATCCCCCATGGAGGAGCATAAACACCAACAGCCTCTCCTACTATGCTTTCTGCTGCCCGTTTTCCTCTTCTTCCAATCCATATCGGCTGTTGATTTCGTCTTCAATGGCTTCAACTCCTCCGATATGTTACTCTATGGCCTGGCCGACGTTGAATCCCGTATTCTAACGCTCACTAACAGAACATATTACTCAATCGGCCGGGCAATTGACCCAGAAAAAATCCCCGCTAAAAACCCAAACTCTTCTTATGTGTATCCTTTCTCAACTTCTTTCATCTTCTCGATGGTTTCTTACAAGAATAATCCTCCTGCTAGGCATGGCATAGCTTTCATGTTTGTGCCCGTTAAGGGCATCGAAGGCGCAGACCCAGCTAATTATCTAGGCCTTCTCAACTTCACCAACAATGGGAATCCCAATAACCATGTCTTCGGTGTCGAGTTTGATGTGTTTAAGAACGTAGAATTCGATGACATAAGCGCCAACCATGTTGGAATCGACATGAACTCCCTCATATCAAATGCATCACACGATGCCGGGTACTGGCCCGACAACCAAAGAAGCGACAACAGCAGCAACACTGATGATGAGAAGTCATTCAAGGAATTGAAGCTCAACAGTGGTGAAAATTACCAAGTTTGGATTGATTATTCAGATTCTTTGATTAATGTTACTGTGGCTCTGGCAGGCATGAAAAGACCTCGGAAGCCTTTGTTGAATGCTTCTATTGACCTTTCTGAGGTTTTTGAGGATGAAATGTATGTTGGCTTTACTAGTGCTACCGGAGAGTTAGTTGAAAGCCTGAAGATTTTGGCTTGGAGCTTTAGTAATTCTAACTTTTCGTTAAGCGAAAACTTGGTCACCACAGGTTTGCCGTCGTTTATTCTTCCAAAGAGTTCAATATTTCGATCCAAAGGGTTTATTGCAGGAATCACAGTGGGGGGTTTCTTTGGTGTCGGTCTTTGTGCTCTGTTTGCTCTGTTTTTGATCAAGAGGAAGCGAAGCGGAGTTAGGGAGAGAGAGGAAATGGAAGAATGGGAATTGGAGTATTGGCCACACAGAATGACTTATATAGAAATTGAGGCGGCCACAAGAGATTTCTCAGAAGAAAATGTGATCGGAACCGGAGGGAATGGGAAGGTCTATAAGGGTGTTTTAGCAGGAGGGGCAGAGATTGCAGTGAAATGCATTTCGCATGAAAATGATGGGGTGAGAGAGTTTTTGGCTGAAATTTCAAGCCTTGGAAGATTGAAGCATAGAAGTTTGGTGGGGTTGAGAGGGTGGTGCAAGAGAGTCAAGGGCAACTTCTTTTTGGTTTATGAGTATATGGAAAATGGGAGTTTGGACAAATGGGTGTTTCAATGTGATGACAGGAAGATGTTGAGCTGTGAACACAGGATAAGGATTTTGAAAGATGTAGCTTTTGCAGTCTTGTACTTACATGAGGGGTGGGAAGCCAAAGTCCTTCATAGGGACATTAAGGCCAGCAATGTGTTACTTGACAAGGATATGAATGGAAGGCTAGGGGATTTCGAATTAGCCCGAATGCACGACCATGGACAAGTGCCTAACACGACAAGGGTGGTCGGGACTGTTGGATATTTGGCGCCAGAAGTGATTAGAAGCGGACGGGCATCAGCTCAAACCGATGTGTTTGGATTTGGTGTCTTGATTTTAGAAGTCATGTGTGGGAGGAGGCCTATATAGGTAGGGAAGCCAGCTTTGGTAGATTGGGCATGGCAATTGATGGTACAAGGGCAATTATTGAATGCTCTTGATGAGAGATTGAAGGCTAGAGGCGAGTTTGATGTGGAAGAAGTGGGCAGGGTGCTTCACTTGGGCTTGTTGTGTGCTTACCCTGACCCAAGTTCCCGGCCAACAATGAGACAAGTAGTGAAAGTGTTGGAGGGGAACAATGAGGTTGAAAGTGAGGATATGGATGTATACTTGCTCCGAAAAATGAAACCCATGGGTAGGTGGTCTGAGACTCCACGAGATTTTGGGCCTTCATCACACCCAACATTTGAAGATGTTAGTAATTGGACCTCAATATACCTACAGTGGAATTGGTCCATATAAAACCAAGAGTTGTATCTCTTGGAATTAGTAAATTCCATAACCAAGAGTTGTTTCTTTTAGTTGTTTATAAGTAACCCATGGGATTGAAGTTAAAACTACTGATTTATTCATTTATTTCAAAATAAGAAATTATAAATCTCTCTCAATTCTCTCTTATATATTCTCCATCAAAGAGCATTTAGATTATGGGCATATGTGTTTTGTTCTTGTAATAAAACACCACCGTTGAGTTGTTTCAAATCTGTATGTGAGAGGCATGTAATATTTGTGTTGATCCATACGTATGCATGCATGAATGAATTGACGTATGCATGCATGAATGAATTGACAGGTTTGCGATTTTTTTCTATTTAAATGAACTGAATTCAAATTTGTGAATATTGAGGAGAAAAAAAAAAAAGTTGGGATTATGTTTGGGCTGTTTCAAGAATATAAAATTTTGAATACAGTTAAAAATTTTGAGTTGAGTTGAGTTGAGTATTAGTGGTGTCAAATCAACTAAAAAAAGAGAAAAAAGTTAAGAAGAATTGGGAAGAATTGTCTTCCCAAACAAACCCTTAACTTTTATCTAGGCACCCTCCCCATATTTTATAATATATATTTTTGTATGTTATTACTTTCGAAAATCGGCTAAGAGAGAGCGCATAAAAGCACTAACAATGGAGGAGCCAAATGGTACTTTTATTTAAAATCGCTAATCATATTTGTAAAAAACCTCCCACCACATTGGATTAGTCAAAAAAAAATTGCAAAATAGATATTTTATTGGATTAGCAAAAAAAAAATGCTACATGTAGCGGCACTATTCAAGAGAGCCATTTTATTTTCTCCTACTATTTATCTTCTACCTCTCTTTTTCCAAAATTGTCTCCTACTATTTCTCTCTCTACATCACTTTTTTCCAAAATGTTGAAAAATAGGATCTTTAGGAAAACTATAATCATTATAAAAAATAAAAATAAATAAAATAGATAATCGGATGTATGACGTCTTTTAAAACCCATTAGCTAAACTAGATAAAGTGCGTTTTGATTAACCATTTCGTATATATATATATATATATAGTTTGGATCATATATATATGAGCATTATTATTACCCACCACCCTCCGTCAATATAGCCCCATGAAATGACTCTCTCACCATCCGACACTCTTGAACTACCAATTACTAACAAATACCCCAGCGGGGCCTTCGTTAGGGAATCTTGTTAAGTCAAATGAAATATTCTCTTTTTAGACATTAAATCTCATTAAATGATGGAAAAAAAATTTCAAGTGAACTAAGTAAGGGTATAATAGATATAAAAAGTCAAACCGTTTGAATTTAACATTAAAAACTAACAGAGGGGTCCAAAGCGAAAGAAATTAAAAAGTTCAGAGATCCAAAGTTAGAGATATGAGGGGGTTTGTAAAATCGAATGAAAATTCATGAGGCCAAAATAAAGTTTATCCAATTTATAACTTATTTAAAAAAAAAAATAGTGCGGGTGACATGCGGCCACTCCTTGGCCTAGGAATTTTCCTAATGAAATTTTTATTCTATTTCAAACTCCTCTATTTTCAGTAAATAAATATCAATTTTCTTTCTAAATGGAATACTCAATTCCAATTAGTCTTAAAACAACGCTGAACTCGTGGACTGTCGCGTCTGTTCCCTTCGTCATTCCAAACACACAAGGCGTCTTTCTAGATGTACAAGGCTTCAAGTCTTTCACGTGGGTTTACCAGTTGCATTCAACTTCATAATCTAAACACATCCCAATCGGGCTATTAATGAGTGATGACTTTTTAAGATTACTTGTGGCCACCCTTTTCCTTGCCTTCTCTTTCAGATTATGCTGTGACTCTTCTTCTGAAGACCATTCCTCTTCGGACATAAATTATTCCGTCATATCTTGGAGAATGCATGCAAGTTGGATTGGCTAAAAACAATCAGGAGATTCTGGATTGTATTTTGGAGACAAATTAAACCATGCAATTCTGTAGCCCTTCTTTGACTCTTCTAAACTCGATCTCATTCTCTTTTCAATCCCATTTTTTTCTCCATTCACTACAGTTGAAAACTCTGCTATGAAAATGTTGATAGATAACAACCCGGCTACCTGCCTTGTGGCGAAAGAAATCAAATGCAATGAATATCTACAAGGTGACCAAGAAAGTTCAATAACTCCTCATCCAATCCAACACCATCTGCTCATCTCTCTTTCCGTTTTTTTAGCTACCATCCTCCATGGATGAGCATAAACACCAACAGCCTCTCCTACTATGCTTTCTGCTGCCCGTTTTCCTCTTCTTCCAATCCATATCGGCTGTTGATTTCGTCTTCAATGGCTTCAACTCCTCCGATATGTTACTCTATGGCCTGGCCGACGTTGAATCTCGTATTCTAACGCTCACTAACAGAACATATTACTCAATCGGCCGGGCAATTTACCCAGAAAAGATCCCCGCTAAAAACCCAAACTCTTCTTATGTGTATCCTTTCTCAACTTCTTTCATCTTCTCTTTGGTTCCTTACAAGAATAATCCTTCTGGTAGGCATGGCATAGTTTTCATGTTTGTGCCCGTCAAGGGCATCGAAGGCGCAGACCCAGCTAATTATCTAGGCCTTCTCAACTTCAACAACAATGGGAATCCCAATAACCATGTCTTTGGTGTCGAGTTTGATGTGTTTAAGAACGAAGAATTCGATGACATAAGCGCCAACCATGTTGGAATCGACGTGAACTCCCTCAAATCAAATGCATCACACGATGCCGGGTACTGTCCCGACAACAGCAGCGATGCTGATGATGACAAGTCATTCAAGGAATTGAAGCTCAACAGTGGTGAAAATTACCAAGTTTGGATTGACTATTCAAATTCTTTGATTCATGTTACTATGGCTCCGGCAGGCATGAAAAGACCTCTGAAGCCTTTGTTGAATGTTTCTATTGATCTTTCTGAGGTTTTTGAGGATGAAATGTTTGTTGGCTTTTCTAGTAGTACCGGAATTTTAATTCAAAGAAACAATATTTTAGCTTGGAGCTTTAGTAATTCCAACTTTTCGTTAAGCCAAGAGTTGGTTACCACCGGTTTGCCATCGTTCGTTCTTCCAAAGGGTTCTATATTTCGATCCAAATGGTTTATTGCAGGAATCACAGTGGGAGGTTTCTCCGGTGTCTGTCTTTGTACTCTGTTTGCTCTGTTTTTGATCAAGAGGAAGCGAAGGGGAGTACATGTTAGGGAGAGAGAGGAAATGGAAGATTGGGAATTGGAGTATTGGCCACACAGAATGACTTATGTAGAAATTGAGGTGGCCACAAGACATTTCTCAAAAGAAAATGTGATTGGAACTGGAGGGAACCGTAAGGTCTATAAGGGTGTTTTAGCAGGAGGGGCAAAGATTGCAGTGAAATGCATTTCGCATGAAAATGATGGGATGAGAGAATTTTTGGCTGAAATTTCAAGCCTTGGAAGATTGAAGCATAGAAGTTTGGTGGGGTTGAGGGGGTGGTGCAAGAGAGACAAGGGGAACTTCTTTTTGGTTTATAACTATATGGAAAATGGGAGTTTGGACAAGTGGGTGTTTGAATGTGATGACAGGAAGATGTTGAGCTGTGAAGACAGAATAAGGATTTTGAAAGATGTGGCTTCAGCAGTCTTGTACTTACATGAGGGGTGGGAAGCAAAAGTCCTACATAGGGACATTAAGGCCAGCAATGTGTTACTTGACAAGGATATGAATGGGAGGCTAGGGGATTTCGGATTAGCCCGAATGCACGACCATAGTCAAGTGCCTAACACGACTAGGGTGGTCGGGACCGTCGGATATATGGCGCCGGAAGTGATTAGGAGCGGACGGGCATCAGCTCAAACTGATGTGTTTGGATTTGGTATCTTGGTTTTAGAAGTAATGTGTGGGAGGAGGCCTATAGAAGAAGGGAAGCCACCATTGGTAGATTGGGTATGGCTATTGATGGTACAAGGGCAATTAATGAATGCTTTTGATGAGAGATTGAAGGGTAGAGGGGAGTTTGATGAAGAAGAAGTGGACAGGGTGCTTCAATTGGGCTTGTTGTGTGCGTACCCTGACCCAAGTTCCCGGCCAACCATGAGACATGTAGTCAAAGTGTTGGAGGGGAACAAAGAGGTGGAGGACGAGGTTGAAAGCGAGGATACGGATGCATATTTGCTCCGAAAAATGAAATCCATTCCACGAAATTTTGGGTCTTCATCATACCCAACACTTGGAGATACTCGGAAGTCCCACTCTTCATCCATGCATTTCTCTTGGTCCAAAACTATGGTGGGGGGCAGGTGAATCTGCATCATGAATGGACAATTGAGTGTAATTTGTTGTATCATCTCAAAAGCAACAGAAGAAAGAAAGGAGATTACATACATAATGAAAAAGGGTCTAAATGTATTACATTGTATTATGAGTGTTGGCTTGGCTATATATATATATATATATATATATATATATATATATATATATATATATATGTGTGTGTGTTTGTTTTCTAAGCAAATAAAATAAGCCTCAATACAACCGAATCCGTTTGCATATTGCAAAGGGAGAAAAATGAGTTTTTGGTAATGAAATTGACTAGCAATTTTTTTTGTTGGGTTTCTAAATTATAATGTCTTGTCATAGGAGAGCGTTTACACACATCAATGAGACCTTCCTCAATTTCAAAGGCAGGAGGGGGGTTGCCATATCTGAAAGGTCACCTCCGGTCCTCCAATCTCCATTTGAACAAAAAGGTTGGTCCACGTGATTTTTCATCAAGTCACGTGGGGGGCCACTCAACTCAAGCGTCCATTAGCCGCCGCCTTGCTGTGTTCTTCTCTCCCATTGAATCTACAACTTGCTGGTCCACGTGATTTTTCATAAATACAGCGACAGAAAGAGACTTTTGCGCGTGAAAACTGAGAGAGACTGGAGAGGTACAGTCGCACCGTCATGCTTTTTCTTACTTTTCAAGTTGCAGCACGGCACTAAGAAAAAAACAAAACAAGGAGTTTTACTTTTCAACTTCTCCTTTCAAGTTGAAAATCAAATGACCCCTCACCTCTCAAAAAATTTTCTTACTTCAATAGGATTTTGTTCGGATGCCTTAGGTTGCCCATTCTCAATCATTCATTAATGGCCAAATCTTTCTTAAGAGAACCGGAGTTCACGACTCATTATTCTGATTTTCTTTCAGTTCAGGCATTTTAATAATTAGGTCAAGAGTTCATACGAATGCAAAAAAACCACGAGGACAAAGGTGTGGTTTTTTTTTTTTTTTTTTTTTAAGCAAAACGCATAGTTTAGGGTTTTGTTCTGTTTACCAAAACGAACCGTTTTATAGTTTTACTTATGCTGAGAAGAGCTCCTTTAGCGTAAAATTATTTTAGGAAAAATCCTCTTTAACCCTTTCAAACTACTACCTCAATTATAATCTCCCCCAAATTATCAATTGCGACAATCTCCCTCTTCCTCCCCCCCTCCAAACTACTAAAATAATGACAATATACCCGCTAATGATAACAAAATGACGAAATTATCTCTGTAAAATTTTCAATAAGACAAACATATCCCTTAAAATTTGAAAAAAAAAAAATTAAATATATTTAAAATTTAAAATACAAATATTAAAAATATTTGGCCAGAATGGGAGTGGCGAGCAACCCCATGGCCTAATGGCGGTGGTCCGACCACCATCCATTCCAGGGGTGGTTCGGCACCCCTTTTTGCCTTTTATTTATTTTTAAATTTTTTATTCTTTTTTATTTTTTTTATGAATTTCTGTATTTTTGTTTTTAGGGTTTAGTATGGGTAATTTCGTCATTTTGTTAAAATTGGGGGTTCATTGTCATTGCTTTGGTAGTTTGAGTGGTGAATTGTCACAATTGATAGTTTAGGAGAAAATTGTAATTAGGGTGATAGTTTGAGGAAATTAAGATGACTTTACCCAAGAAATTTTGTTTTAATCAAGCTTTATTAAGCATAACTTACACCTTTAAAAGGCTCTTACTTTAAAGTTGGACTTTTTTCTTTTCTTTTCTTTTTTTTTTTAAAAAAAAAAGGAAAAAAGAAAAAGAAGCAACGACTTTAAACCTATTGCCTAGGTATATATATTTAAAATTCTAGATCTTTGGTAATTTGCGAAATCCTAACCAACAACACTAGTAAATTAGAGATTTAGAGCATTTCAAAAAATAAAAAAAATAAAAAAAAATCAGAGAATTAGAGTCTTGGAAATCACACCAAGGTTATTAGTTCTAATATCCTATCCCCTCTTTTGTAGAAATGTCAAAAAAAAATTTCTAAGAATTAAAAGCCGTTTAACAATTTAAAAATTCAACTATTTGCAATTTTTTTATACAATATTTCTTCCTTTTTAAGCCTTCAACAATTCAAACTTTTACGTTGTTAAAAATAGTTTACGTAACTAAATGAGGGATCAATGGATAAATGATTGTCTGATCACATATATTGAGAATGATATATTCAAGATTATCAAGAATAAAAAAATAATTACAACGATTTCAAAATATGAAGATTTGTTAGAGCCAATTGAATAAATTAAATTGTAAGTTGCATTTATATGTTTTAAACAATAACTAAATTTTGTTGAATCATTTTATATATATATATATATATATATATATATATATATATATTATTTTTAAATTAATTTTGTTAGACTTTAATTTTTTTTAGGAAAAAAAATCTTGACCTCTTAACAAAAATCTTGGCTCCGCCACTGTCTGCATTTGTATCTGCATAATGCGGTTATCACGTTTAGGTATCTACATCTACATTTGCATTGTGCGATTAGCATTTGCATCCACGCAATTATTACAGTCATTAAATGTGGTTATTATCCGTTAATGAATGTTTTGCGCCTTGAAGTTGTAATTTGTGCTTCTAGTTGAACACTATTATTCAGATCACACTTATTAATTATTTTGCCATAAATTACAAATGCAGCAAAAAAAAAAAATTCAACACAGAACGCACTATGAATCTAAATCAACCCTCCTACACGTACAAATCATGAATCAATTAAATGTAAAATGTAAAGAAAATTGTATTGTAAGTAAAATATGACAAACTAATAAGCTTCGTTACTAACAAACTTCTAAGCAAGAGAAAGAGATGCTTCAATAATTGAATTTAAAGCTATTATATATATTATATAGGGAAAAATATAAAAAAGCCTCCCAAACTACCAGCCGTTTTCGATTTAGCCCCCTAATGTTTCAAAAGTGATAAAGTAGCCCCCAAACTACCAAATTATTGCATTCTGGCCACTCCGTTAGTCAAAACCGTCAGTTTGGACGGAAACTACAAAACGACATCGTTTTATTGGGGGCTACTTTATCACTTTCTGAACATTATCGGGCTAAATAAAAACGGCTGGTAGTTTGGGGGCTTATTTTATATTTTTCCCAAATTTTTTTTTTTTCATAAAAGGACATTGCAGTAACTTACTCATAACAAAACGACGTTGTTTTACAGTTTCCGTCCAAACTGACGGTTTTGACTAACGGAGTGGCGAAAATGCAATAGTTTGATAGTTTGGGAACTACTATCACTTTTGAAACATTATGGGGCAAAATCGAAAATGGCTGGTAGTTTAGGGGGCTTTTTTATATTTTTCCCTATTATATATAAAGCGAATACATATACAATTATTAATTGTATTTGCATACCTTAAAATCGCTATCCACATTTGTATATGCGGATTGCATGTTCGAGCGATTATTATCTACCCGCACTTTCACCCTTAATCATAAGTACTCGAAAATCTAACATCCATAAAAATTAAAAACAAAAAAACAAAAATTCTAAGTGGTTATATGATGTATAGAAATATATAATAATAAAAAGAGAGTGGAAGTAGAGAAAGGCACCTGACCATATCAAGGTGTATATATATATACGGAAATTATATATAAATTCATAGGTCAACGCGCTTTTATTTAAAACTCCATAGGTGTTTTTTTTTATCAGAAATTGACTCCTTAGGTCAATCGAAACTACAATAAACTTTCTACCGTCAAAAATTTTTACCAGCTGTTAAAGCCACTCAAAACTCCTCGTTTTACTTAATTAAAATATTAATTTTTTAATAATTTAATTTAAAAAATTAAATCTTAAAAAAAAAAAAAAATTGAAGGGTATGGGGTGGCCGCGACCCGTGAGTCACCCCATGGGTGGAGGAGTGGCCTGCAAGCCACCCCTGGGGTGGCTCGAGCCACCCCTTGGGTGGTTTGGGGTGGCTCGTGATCACCCCTTTCCACCCAATGGATGGCTGCAAGCCACCCCATGGGTGGAGGGATGGCCTGCTGGCCATCCCAAACCCCCAATGGGGTGGCCTGCAATAGCGCGTTAACTTAAAGAGTTTATATGTAATTTTCCATATATATATATATATATTATTGTTAATTTCTATATTCGTGTGCTTAGATAAATCAGAGGTGATGTCCCTATTAGAATTCTACAAAATTATAATGGCTAGTGTGAAAGATCACAAAAGTCTAACGGTGACGTTATTCAATTGAAACTTGAAATCTCCGATGGGTAGTTGATACATAAAATAAGTAGAAGGAATTATTAATTACGTGCAAAAAATCATTATTTTTCACTTATTTTAATCGAGCCCTATGCAGGGCCGGCTCAATATATTTTGGGGCCTTAGGCAAAACTTTGAAATTTGGCCTAATTTTTTTTTTTAAGTAATATATATATTATTTAAAAATTCCTCTTCTCGCTTTTTGAGATGCAAAATTTTTGATTAAGTTTTTATATTCAAGATTTTCTAATATCTTTTTTTCAATTGATAATATGGCTAATCCATTTAATCTCTCTTGTGACATTGTTAATCTTAGGTAGGATTTTATCAATTTTAATTTTGAAAAACTTATTTCTGCAAAAGCAACTGTAACAGGTATTGTCAATAAAATTCTATAAGCGATACATGCATTTGGAATAGAATCAAGTCTTTTTATATAATTTAATATGTCAATTGGAGCACTTTCTTCTATTTGTAAAATTTCTTTTAAAACTTTTAGTTCTGAAAATAAATCTAAACCATCAAGATCATGTTTTAGGAAACATTCTAGATTAAGACATTTATTTTGCAAACAATCATCATCTAGTGATTTTAATTTCTTAAAATTAAATAAAAAACCAAAAATATTTTCGTATATTTGAAATTGTTCAAACCTACTTTGAATTGAAGAAATAGCTTGATCTACTATGTATAAGAAGTAATCAATTCTAAAAGATTCTTCAGCAGTTTGTGTTGTCTCATCATTAGCATTCTTATCAAACTGTTTCTTTCTACGAATTACACGTTTTTCACGAAAAACATGTTCTATTTCCATTATGGTTGCAATCTCTTTAGATGAAATCATAGCCGATGCAAATCCAGTTTCTCTATAAGTTTTAAAATAGGAAATAAGACCTTCTAATTGATCTATAGCAACATCAATATGCATGTCTTGCGATTGTAAATTTTTACTAACAGTATTAACAGCAAATAAAATATCATACCAAATAGTCATACTCAATAAGAATTCAAAACTTTCAATCTCATAGGTTGCTAAACAATTAGCTTCACTTTTTAAACAACTTGCAACAAAAACAAAATACTCTATCTACATCTTTTGAATAGACTAGCCATTTTCTATTATATTGCTCCCCATTTGATAATTTTCGTATATAATATGTATTAGAAAAATGCCTAGAGTTCTCATCTTTGGAAAAATCTATAGTATTGTATTTTATTGGACCATTTTCTACTAACAAATCCCTTAATTTTGCATCAATATTTTTCCATTGGCCAGGGTCATAAATATTTGTAGCAATAAAATTAGATACATCAATAACATTTTCATTATCTTCTAATTCTTTTTGATGAGTTTCTTGTTCATTTATGAGTTTTTCACTTAAATTATCCTCAATATTTTGTTTATTGCTAATAACAAATTTATTTAGAGCTCCTCTTTGAGATTCAATCAATTTGTCTACTTTTCTCTTTTTTTTTTTTTTTTTTTTTTTTTTTTTTTTTTTTTTTTTTTTTTTTTTTTAAGTTTTTCATATCTAGATACATATTTTCTAGTAGACATGTTTAATTAAAAATACTAACAAATTAAACAAACACGATTTATCAAAAAAAAAAATTATGACTAGAATAAAATAAATGACAAAAATAGAACAATAAAATCTGATTTGGCAAAGGAATTATGAATCAATTCTTGGAGATAGGACAGGAGACTCGGTCACTCGGAGTTGGAGAGGAAGAGAAAATGAGATAGGCAAAGAAGAAAAACTCAGAAAAGAGTAAGCAAAGAGGAGAGGTAAAATGGCAAATAGAGAGATTCTGATATTTAAAATGCCCATAGTAGGTTTACTAGGCTGACAACAGTTTATATTTTTGGCTATTGGCTTTCCCTAGATGGCTAAAAAATAATTAGGAAATAAATGACAATATTTTATTCTAATGTATATATTTTCTCACGTAAAACAAAAAAGTGGCTAAGAGCATGACTGCAATCGTAGGCGTGAATCAAATCAAAAAAAAAAAAAAAAAAAATTGTAGGCGTGTACTGTATGCGTGCAGAGGCTGTAGAGCTCTAGGGAATTGGGGAATTGACATATAATGATGAAGGCCTTTAATGCTTTGTCTCTTCTTTTATTTATTTTAATTATTTTTAGAATTTATAATGGATTTATTAATTGGGATTTTATTAAATCGAGACCTTAAATTTTGATGCAAATTTTTTATGGGCCCTATTAAAAAAAATTTTTGGGCCTTTAATTTTTTTTTTGGTCAAATATATATATATTTTAATTTTTTTTTTAACTCAAAATTTTTTTTTTTGGCCTTATTAAATTGGGGGCCCTAGGCGAGGGCCTAACTTGCCTAGGGCCTGAGCCGGCCCTGGCCCTATGTGTCCCTGTTACATTAGTTTATCCTTTAATCAGCTTCTTTAAAAGTGATTGTTCTATAAGGTGACGTGAAAAATGCATTTGATTATAAAAGCACTCACAATAGTAAAAATGCATTTGATTTTTTAAATTAAATTAATAAAAAATTTATATTTTAATCAGGTAAAACGAGGAGTTTTGAGTAGCCCTAACGGCTGTTAAAAATTTTTGATGGTAGGAAGTTTATTGTAGTTTCGATTGACCCAGGGAGTCAATTTCCGAAAAAAATACCTAGAAAATTTTTAATGAAGACGCGTTGACCTAAGGAGTTTATATATAATTTTCTATATATTTATATATATATATATATATATATATATATATATATATATATATTATTGTTAATTTCTATATGCTCGTGCTTAGATAAATCAGAGGTGATGTCCCTATTAGAATTCTACAAAATTATAATGGCTAGTGTAAAAGATCACAAAAGTCTAACGGTGACGTTATTCAATTGAAACTTGAAATCTCCCAATGGGTAGTTGATATATAAATTTAGAAGGAATTATTAATTACTTGCAAAAAATCATTATTTTTCATTTATTTTAATCGAGCCCTATTTGTCCCCGTTACATTAGTTTATCCTTTAATCAGCTTCTTAAAAGTGATTGTTCTATAAGGTGACGTGAAAAATGCATTTGATTATAAAAGTACTCACAATACCTTAGTCATTTCTTATTTTTATCTAAAATAAATAAGTAAAATAGTAAAAAAAACTTCTACATTGAAATATTATGCATTTTAAATGCAAAATACATTTTTTTAACATTGGTGAACAATTCACCGCTACATGTAGCGGACACTGTTTACACATCCATTTCATTAATATACTATTTATCTCTCCACATCACTCTTTTCCCAAGATTTTCTATTCCACATCTCTCTTTTACCAAAAATTTTTCTTACTATTTCTCTTTCAACATCTCTTTTTTCCTAAAATTAAAAAATAAGATGTTTAAGAAAAATACAATGATTATAAAAAAATAAAAAGAAATAAAATTAATAGATAATCGAATGTAGACTAATGTGAATGCTCTAAGATGTAAAAATTTTCAATTAGGTTAGAGAAGGAGAAATCCTAGTTACATTATATTTAATATTCATCCAATAATGTTGAAATTTTTTTATTATATATTTAATAAGATTAAATCTAGAAGTTATTTAGGAGTATAATATTAAACAATTATAAAATAAAAACATAATATTTAATATTCCCCACAAAAAAGCTGTCCTTATGAGATGCTCGTAGTCAAGTAAGCACTAAATTATAAAAACAAAAAAACAAAAAAATACATGACGTATGTGTTTGAAAAGTTAAGGGGCAACCATTAAGATTGCCCCCTTGAATATCTGTTGATAATTACTCATTCTAACTTATCTGTACGGTCAGTCGTTCAATGAATATGCTAATAAAAGTCAAAGGGAGATTAGGTGGATGTAAAGTTTGTCTAATAATACAAACGAAAATTCGTCTAAAGAAGAAACAACAAAAACATGGTGCTACAAACAACCATGAGCTCATTCTAGAGCTGTCGACACATGCCATGCCAACACGAAACCACGTACTTCGATCTTGTAGCCGTCTTTGACTCTTCTTCTCAAGTGTAAACTTCAAGAAACCTTTCCCCAGCTTCTCTGATGCCTATCTCGACTTGCGTGGCAGCTATGTCAACCACTGACTTTTTCCTTTTAACAGGAAGAGATGTTTTATTTGTAGTTTACCACCTTCTACAACTTTCCAGCTCTAGATGTTTTTCAGAAATTGGGTAACGTTTGGGAAAGTAACCAAAGTTGCCATTTTTGCCATTTACTACTTTTGATAGATTATCTTCTATGAAAATGTTGATTCACACCTACCGGCTACTGTCAGGCTACCTTCCTGCCTTCTGAGTCTCTGACCAAAAAATAAATAAAAAATCCAACGAATTTCTGAAAGTTGACCAAGAAACTTCAATTACTACTTCTCATCCACCACCACCACCTTTTCATAATTTTCTCAGATCCACCTGCATCTGCTCATCTCTGTTTCGCGAGGGGGTCCTCTTCTTCAATTCTTCAATTATGAAAGAGCAGAAACACCGACAGCGTCTCCTACTATGGTTTCTGCTGCCGGTTTTTCTCTTCTTCCAATCCATATCGGCCGTTGATTTCGTCTTCAATGGCTTCAACTCCTCAGATGTGTTGCTTTATGGCCTGGCCGACGTTGAATCTCGTATTCTAACGCTCACTAACAAAACAACTTTCGCAATCGGTCGTGCTCTTTACCCAGAAAAGATCCTTGCTAAAAAGCCAAACTCTTCTTATGTGAATCCTTTCTCAACTTCTTTCATCTTCTCGATGGCTCCTTACAAGAATACTCTTTCTGGGCATGGCATAGTTTTCCTTTTTGTGCCCGTTACTGGCATCGAAGGCGCGAGCTCATCTCAACATCTAGGCCTTCTCAACTTCTCCAACATGGGGAATCCAAACAACCATATCTTTGGTGTCGAGTTTGATGTGTTTAAGAACCAAGAATTCGATGACATAAGCGCCAACCATGTTGGAATCGACCTCAACTCCCTCAAATCAAGTGCAGCACACGACGCCGGCTACTGGCCCGACAACCAAAGAAGCGACAACAGCAGCAATGCTGATGATGAGAAGTCGTTCGAGGAATTGACGCTGAATAGCGGTGAAAATTACCAAGTTTGGATTGACTATTCAGATTCTTTGATTAATGTTACTATGGCTCTGGCAGGCATGAAAAGACCTCTGAAGCCTTTGTTGAATGTTTCTCTTAATCTTTCTGGGGTTTTTCAGGATGAAATGTATGTTGGATTTACTAGTGCTACCGGACAGTTAGTTGAAAGCCACAGGATTTTGGCTTGGAGCTTTAGTGATTCCAACTTTTCGTTAAGCCAAGAGTTGGTTACCACAGGTTTGCCATCTTTTGTTCTTCCAAAGGAGTCAATATTTCGATCAAAAGGGTTTATTGCAGGAATCACAGTGGGAGGTTTCTTCGGTATCTGTCTTTGTGCTCTGTTTGCTCTGTTTTGGATCAAGAGGCAGCGAAGGAGAGCTAGGGAGAGAGCGGAAATGGAAGAATGGGAATTGGAGTATTGGCCACACAGAATGACTTATATAGAAATTGAGGCGGCCACAAGAGATTTCTCAGAAGAAAATGTGATTGGAACCGGAGGGAATGGGAAGGTCTATAAGGGTGTTTTAGCAGGAGGGGCAGAGATTGCAGTGAAATGCATTTCGCATGAAAATGATGGGATGAGAGAATTTCTGGCTGAAATTTCAAGCCTTGGAAGATTGAAGCATAGAAGTTTGGTGGGGTTGAGAGGGTGGTGCAAGAGAGACAAGGGCAACTTCTTGTTGGTTTATGACTATATGGAAAATGGGAGTTTGGACAAGTGGGTGTTTGAACGTGATGACAGGAAGATGTTGAGCTGTGAAGACAGGATAAGGATTTTGAAAGATGTAGCTTTTGCAGTCTTGTACTTACACGAGGGGTGGGAAGCCAAAGTCCTTCATAGGGACATTAAGGCCAGCAATGTGTTACTTGACAAGGATATGAATGGAAGGCTAGGGGATTTCGGATTAGCCCGAATGCACGACCATGGTCAAGTGCCTAACACGACAAGGGTGGTCGGGACCGTTGGATATTTGGCGCCAGAAGTGATTAGGAGCGGACGGGCATCGGCTCAAACCGATGTGTTCGGATTTGGTATCTTGATTTTAGAAGTAATGTGTGGGAGGAGGCCTATAGAGGAAGGAAAGCCAGATTTGGTAGATTGGGCATGGCAATTGATGGTACAAGGGCAGTTATTGAATGCCCTTGATGAGAGATTGAAGGCTGGAGGAGAGTTTGATGGGGAAGAAGTGGACAGGGTGCTTCACTTGGGCCTGTTGTGTGCTTACCCTGACTCATGTTCCCGGCCAACCATGAGACAGGTAGTGAAAGTGTTGGAAGGGAAAAATGGGTTGGAGGATGAGGTTGAAACTGAGGATATGGATGCATATTTGCTCCAAAGAATGAAATCCATGGATAAGTGGTCTGTGATTCCACGAAATTTTGGCTTTTCATTACACCCAACATTTCAAGATATTCGGCAGTCCCAGTCTTCAACCATGTCTCTTTCTTGGTCCAATTCTTTGGTGGAGGGCAGGTGAATCTACTTCATGAATGCTTGGGGATTGACATCCAAACGTTGGGGAATATAGGATTTTGCTTTTGTTCTTGCACATTTCTTCATACATTCATCCATGTTAATTGGGGTTGGGTATTGTAGAAAACGTTTGTTTGTTAGTGGAAGTAGTTAGACATGTTATTGTGTGTACATATAAAGTTCATTTCTTCTAAATCTGCTATAATCATAATGCGAGTCAAGTAATTGTTTTTTCTCATATCATGTTGTCCTTGTACAGTCTTCCACTTTTAAGGAACCAAATTGATCAGCTAAGAGAGACAGAAAGAGAGGCAGAGAGGGAGAGAGAGTGAAAATCTTGGCTTAGAATTAGCCTAAGATCTAAATTTCTACAGAACATGATTTCTTTTCTGCTTGGTTTTGTGTTTGGTTGGAAAATTTGTCCACTATCCTATATTATCTTTAGATGCCACTGCAATTGATGTAATTTGCATATATACAAAATATGATGCTACTTCCTTAAATCTAAGGGCCTAAACAACAATACAATTGCTAGAATTTGCTATGATCCTTTCCACTTTCTGGATGGAACTTTCAAAAAACATGAAGATTTGAGTCAAGATGGCTCATAACTTGTACTGAATTTTGCAACCCAGAATAGCATTGACATAAACAGAAGAAGATCAAAGTGGTGGGTGTCTCATAGAATGATAGCAGTGCCAACACTAACCAACATTAAAAGTACAAAGAAAAAGAACATTTGAATATCATCATTCCATTGTTACCCGTCTCTGAAAAACCATCCTGTCTTTGTCCAGCTGCCAACTTGAGTGCACCAAACTGCCATAATACTAAATGATTGTTGTTAGGTGAGAACTTTGGTGTGAAAATTTTACTTTAAGAGCAAGACAACAAAATTGAAACCCCACAGTAAAAATATTAGAAGGGTAAGAAGGTGCCAATCACAATTTATCGTTAATCGATTCGCCTCGCATTCAAATTGTTTGCCCCGGTGTATATAGAATAGTATTGCCCGACACACTTGGTTTTGAATTATATTATGACGTTTCTCAGCAGGAAGCACCAGTGGTCTAGTGGTAGAATAGTACCCTGCCACGGTACAGACCCGGGTTCGATTCCCGGCTGGTGCACTAATCGGATTTGCGGGGATAGCTCAGTTGGGAGAGCGTCAGACTGAAGATCTGAAGGTCGCGTGTTCGATCCACGCTCACCGCACGATTTTTTTTTTTTTTTTTTGTTTTTTCAGCCCAACTTTTCTTTTGGATGAATCAATTGGGTCTAGTTTCTCTCCCAAAGCCTTAGGAGGCCCAAAGCTTGGGCGTTTTAGGAAGAAAATATTTTGTAAATGATATGAGTTTTTTAAGATGTATTTTTGTTCCTTTTTTATAAAAAAAATGTTGTAAATGATATGCTTCGAATTCATAATCTCTTTGATGTTACCATCATGACAAGATACTTGTGTGCTTTGTGAAATATTAGATGCTAGAAGAATCAAAATCTCTAAAATTAGTTAGAAAAATGTTTGGGTGATAGTTCTTATAGCACAACATGAATGAAAAAGTATGCAACAAAATTTACCTAGTAAATTTGATTATTTAGTGGTTGACATGAGAGTTGACATGAGTGTTATATATATATATATATATATATATATATATATATAAAAGTATATTCCCACATCAGTTTGTACATCATTGTTCCATTCCATCAAGGAAGGCTTCAAGCTTGGACAATATTATTCTTTTGAATGAGTTTGCATTGGGTGGCCTTTGGCATGACAACATGGGGAATGGATATAGGTAGAACTAAGTTAATTTATTATTATAACCAATAATGATTGTCAGAATGAGTAATTATCGGCGTTTCATTACCAAAAGCTGATGTGACGTGATCTTTTTTTTATTTTTTATTTTTTATTTTTTTATGCACCAAATGTTACGAGAGAGTTGGAGAGACCATGCTAGATAAAAATGTAGATAAAATGGTTTAAGTTCTGGGAAGACCTCAAATATTATCAACAACAACATTAAGGTCGTTGCTGATAATTAACCAATATCGACGGATAAACTGCGACAACTTATTAAGAACGATAAGTCATTGTTAAGTCATTAACGACGACTTTCAGGCTTTTAACAACAAACTTATGGTCGTTGCTAAAGACCAAAATTCTTGTTGTGAATTTTTTATTTTATTTTGCTAATTTATGTATCAAAGTAGAAAAGCTAGCATTTGAGTAGGTAAAAAAAAATTAGCTTTAGTGGCTGTGTTTGGCAAAGGGCCGGATCCAGACCAAAAAATTTAAAAAATTATTCTCAAAATCCCAACAATCTGACTTTTTACATCACATCAATCACTTTTTATTATTATTTAAATAAAAAAAGTACTACAAAACAAATTTTTTTACTTTTTTATACAAAACATTCTTACTTTTTTTTTTTTTTTTTTTTTCATATCAATTAAATATGTTACAATACCATTCTACTCCCTTTTTCCATTTCATTGCCAAACACGGCCAGTATTTCAATAAGCAAAAAAAAATCTCTCATTGTGTTTCAAGGTAAATGAATTTTCACCGATGTAAAATTTGTTAGGCAACTTGATCCTTAGAGCATTAATGTGGTTAGCATTTTGAGACTGATGAAGGAGGGTTTTTTTTTTTTTTTTTTTTTCATTATTATTATTATTTTTTTTAAAATATGGGCGAGAGGGAAAAGGGAAAATTACTAACGAGTGTCTTTGCCACTCTTTAATCTAATAGAAGACAAATTTTTCTTTTAAAAAAAGGTGGGAATGCTTTTTTTTTTTTTTTTTTTTTTCCTGTTATGACATATCCACACAAAGGAAGTAGAGAAGAATTCGAACTAGTGACTTGAGACGTGGTTCATTATTGATTGAGCTACCTCTTAAAAACAAGTAAAAATACTTTCAAACACAAAGTACGAATCGACCCATCTAACAATAAAGTGTGCATCGGAATTAGTTAATCAAAAAATCTTTAAAACTTTCAAATCAGGAATGAGATGAAGGCGTTATTTTGAAGATAAAGTTTGGTTCCGATGAAAGTAGTGCCTTCTGATTATTGATATAGTCTTTGAAAGCTGAGAAAGAAGAGAAGGTACCAGGTGTCTATATATATATATATGGCTTTGGCTGTCATAAACATCATAGTATTGACTAGCAGATTTCATTTTCAGTAATATTATGACGACTCTCAGCAAGAAGCACCAGTGGTCTAGTGGTAGAATAGTACCCTGCCACGGTACAGACCCGGGTTCGATTCCCGGCTGGTGCATTATTTGATTTGCGGGGATAGCTCAGTTGGGAGAGCGTCAGACTGAAGATCTGAAGGTCGCGTGTTCGATCCACGCTCACCGCACGCACGCTTCTGTTTTTTTTTTTTTTTCTTACGACTTTTGACAAGCAGGAAACATCAAGGCAATTCACTACCGAAGTAGTTTTGAGGCTTTCCACGGTGACATTTGGCTACCTGCCACAACAAGCAATCGGGGAAGCAAGGATGAACACGTATCCATGTTGTCATTGTCAGTGAACCACCTTCAGAAAAGACTTCCACATCACAGCTGAAAAGAGTCAACATAAATTCAGCACATGACTAACACTTGGCCCATCAAGCTAATATTCTATGCAAGTGCAAAGAGACCATCTTCCCATTATCCACTAAAGGTTCACTAAAGGCAGCATGTCTATTCATCCCATGATCCACTAATAGTAAATTATGGCTCTTGCATTTCTTTAAGTATTATATTGTAGCACCTATTGTAATCGTTAAGCAATTCTGCTATTTCATTAAGTCTTTCAGTCATTCTGAACAAATTCATACAACTTGTCTCCATTAATATTCACACACAAGAACAGAATAATGTTATTTTTACTTGTTTTCTCACACATGAGAGGATTATTTTCTTGTATAGATTTTCTATAATGTTGTTCATCCAAAAATCCTTCCTTTTTCTGTTATTTGTAGGCTGTGCGCTTATGATGAGCTCCATTAATTCCCAACCAACCTACAATTACCACTCGTGTGGAGATGAATCCAACAATTCCCCCAACACTTATTTCGAATCAAACCTCAAAGTCCTGCTGGGTGCTTTATCCACTAAAGCTTCCCAAGACTACAGCTTCTACAACCATTCCTCTAATGGCATCTACGCCCTGTTCCTCTGCCGGGGTGATGTTAACAGTAGTACCTGCAAAAGCTGTGTCAGCTATGCGGGTCAAGATATCACAACTCGGTGTCCATCAAACACAACTGCCATCATCTGGTTTGATGAATGCATGTTGAGGTACTCCGATGCTAATTTCTTTGGAGCGGGAGATACATTGCCAGGTCTATTCATGTGGAATGTCGAGAATACTACTTCCCCTGAGGAACCTAATTTTGGAGTACGAGCTCTAATGAACGGGCTAATAGAAGATGCTAGAGGAACAGATATGTTGTACAAGGCAGGTACCCGGTCTGGGGATAATGGGTCTGAGGTTAGATATGGTTTGGTGCAGTGTACTAGAGATATCAATGCTACTTCCTGCACCAATTGTTTGGAAAAGTCGATGACTAGTGCCAATCAATGTTGCGAAGGGAAGAAAGGGTGGCGTGTTTTGGCCCCAAGTTGTATTATAAGGTATGAGAGCTACCCATTCTTTCAGCCACCATCTCTGCCACTGCCACCGCAACCGCCACTGCCGCCTCAGCCACAGCCAGTGCCCGACAATGGTAAGACTAGTTCAACTTTTCCTGCCTCTGCATAATTTGGACCCATAAAAATGTGGATGTAGGCCAATTTGTAGATGCCTAGTCTTTTTTGATGAAAAAATAAACAGAGGATATAGAGAGAACCAAGGATAATGGCAAACTTGAATGTAGTAGAAGTTCTCCCATATGTTTGATTTAGAACTTGCATTTATCTGGAAAACTTAGTGGTATTGGAACCTTCATGACCAAATACTGAATCCATTATCTCTCTACTGAGTGGTAACAATGACCCTTGCAAAAAGAGGGTGCTTTTGGATTTGTCTTGTTTGTGACAGGTTGTGCAGGCTATATATATTCATATATTTGTTTGTGTCTTTTAAGAAAATATATTCAAACTTACATGAGTTGTATTGTATGGTGAGACAGGCGGAGGAGGAGGAGGAAAGAATACAAGAAAGATCGTAATCATTACCCTATCATCAATTGCAGTAGTTGCAGCCCTCTTGGGTTTCTGGTTTTATTCATACTTTGGCAGGAGGAAAAGACAAGAAGGTAGATTACATGTTACTAATTTCGGGGGGGAAAAGCCAACTAATTCTATTTGATATGTTAAATCTAATTAATTAGTGTGTTACTCTTGCTTAAAGAATGCACTTTAACCATTTTGAATACGTATTAACTTGTACCTCTTCTCTGCAGCCGTGGATGAAATAACATATGTTGAATCCTTGCAATTCAATTTTAGCATTATTAGAGCCGCCACAGACAACTTTTCTGACGCGAATAAGCTTGGAAAAGGGGGATTTGAGATAGTTTATAGGGTAAGAAAACATCATGATAAACAAAAAAATAAAAAATAAAAAATAAAAGGATCATTAGTTACTTGTCAAAAGGTATCAAACCAAGCCAATATTTTTCATTCTTTGAAGTTGGCTTGAAATGTTTTATTTGTTGCTTATTTTCATATAAACAGGATAGGCTTTCAAACGGACAAGAAATAGCTGTGAAAATATTATCAACAAATTCCGGACAGGGAGATGTGGAATTTAAGAATGAGGTCATGTTAGTGGCTAAGCTCCAACACCGAAATTTAGTTAAGCTCCTTGGATTTTGCTTGGAAGGAAATGAAAAACTTCTTATCTATGAGTTCGTGCCTAACACAAGCCTTGATCACCATATTTTTGGTATCTCTGAATTTCTACTCCTACATTATCATCAAAAAAAACTTTCAATCGGGTACCATAAAACAGCAAATTATGAAATATTTGACTTAAAAATATGATTTCATGAATATGCAGATCCCATGAAGCGTGTAGACTTAGATTGGGGAAGACGGTATAAAATTATAGGTGGCATTGCTCGAGGGCTTTTGTACCTTCACGAGGACTCTCGGCTTAGGATTATTCATCATGACCTCAAAATTGACAACATTTTATTAGATGCAAAAATAAATTCTAAAATTTCAGATTTTGGCATGGCAAGATTATTTGCATTGAATCAAACTGAAGGCAGTACAAATAGAATTGTTGGGACCTAGTATGTATCAAAACAAGTTATTGCTAATGATTACAACTATGCATGCTTGTGTAATTGATAAATTCCATCGGATTAACATGCCAAGAGGATAGGCAGTAGAAAATATTGAAATTTCAAAGTCATTAGCGACATTGTTACCATTCAAACTAAAGCAAAGTTTATTGATATTGATATGCAGTGGATATATGGCTCCAGAATATGCAATGTTTGGACAATTCTCAACAAAATCAGATGTCTTCAGTTTTAGTATCCTAATTCTGGAGATTGTAAGCGGTCAGAAAATTACTAGTTTTCAAAACACACAGAATGCAGAGTACCTTCTCTGCTATGTATGTGTATCAATTGGTACATTCCTAACATTTATTAAAAAGGAAGTTGAAAACTAATTATACAGCCTTTTGTTTAACATTGATATGGCTCATTGATATAATTTTGCAGGCATGGACAAATTGGAGGGATGGGATAGCTTCGAATCTCATAGATCCCACGTTAATGAAGGGCGGTCCAAAAATCGAAATGATGAGATGTATTCACATCGGTCTGCTGTGTGTTCAACAAAATGTAGCCGACATACTAGACATGACATTAGTTCTTCTCATGCTTAATAGCGATTCTGTTGCGCTCGCTTTACCTACACAACCTGCAAGCTTTATGCAGGTCAACGTTGGGTCAAGCAAATCACTGCAACTGGACAGCAATTGTGGGGGAAGTAATTATGTGGCTTCAATTACTGAAGAGTTATCTCCTAGGTGATACCTTTCCATGTCTTGATTCAATCTCGGCTACAGTTCATCTAATGTCCCGGGACCATAAATATAAATCCAGCCAAGTATATGATTTGAAAATATTTGTAGGTGATTATGGTTTGTTCATGGGTTTTGATGTGGGTGTTTTATTATATATATATTGAAACTTAACTGAACTAGAACATTGTGTACATGAATACCTAAAAAAGAATTGTCTTCTCTACAATACCCAACACCAATTAACATGAATGAATCTATGAAGAAGTGTGCAAGAACAAAACGAAAAATCCTTGATTCCCCAATGTTTGAGGAAACCTTGTGTTGCTTCTGAGCTAATAGAACAAATGACCCTCAATTGTCATTCATGATGCGGATTCACCTGCCCTCCAACATAGTATTGGACCAAGAGAGAGACATGGCAGAAGAGTAGGACTGCCGAATATCTTCAAATGTTGGGTGTGATGAACAGCCAAAATTTCGTGGAATCTCAGACAACCTACACATGGATTTCATTCTTTGGAGAAAATATGTATCCATATCCTCAATTTTCCCCTTCAAGACTTTCACTACTTGTCTCATGGTTGGCCGGGAAGTTGGGTCAGGGTATGCACACAACAAGCCCAAATGAAGCACCCTACCCACTTCTTCCTCATCAACTCACCTCTAGCCTTCAATCTCTCATCAAGAGCATTCAATAATTGCCTTTGTAGCATCAATTGCCATGCCCAATCTACCAAAGGTGGCTTCCCTTCCTCTATAGGCCTCCTCCCACACATGACTTCTAAAATCAAGACACCAAATCCAAACACATTGGTTTGAGCCGATGCCCGCCCGCTCCTAATCACTTCCGGTGCCAAGTATCCGACGGTACCGACCACCCTAGTTATGTTAGGCACTTGTCCATGGTCGTGCATTCGGGCTAATTCAAAATCATTGTCAAGTAACACATTGCTGGCCTTAATGTCCCTATGTAGGACTTTTGATTCCCACCTAGGGCTGTAAACGAGCCGAGCTTGGGCGAGCTTTGGCTGTCCAGGCTCGGCTCGTTTATTTTGGAGTCAGGCTCGAGCTCGAGCTCGACTCGAGCCCGACTATGCTGCTCGAGCTCGGCTCGACAGGCTATGTACCCTGCTCGAGCTCGACTATTTTGCTTGATCTCGAGCCAGGCTCGAGCTCGAGCTCGACTTTGTTTTTTTTTTTTTTGTAATTTAGATGTATTAGATTATAAAAATCATCCAGAATAATTTGCACCTTAAAATACTAAAGAATATTAAACAAACATATCAGATTAATGTCAACCTTACAATTAAAACTAACAAAATCAACTAAAATGCTAAAGAACATTAAACAAATATAATAGATTAATCCCAACATCACAATCATCCATACAAAATCAACTAAAATGTTAAAGAACATTAAACAAACATAAGACAGACGCAATCCAATGCATAGGTAGCGCAAATTCCTCTTCAACCCAAAAGCCAGGATGAAGTTCATGTCCACAACTCGAAGGTTTGGACTAAAATTCACATCTACGACCTAAAAGATCTGGATCAAAGTTCAGTACTTCAGTTCACATCCAAGTAGGCAGATCGAGTGGCCAAGCCTTATTACAAAACAGAAGCAAGAAAACCGAAATACTCAAACTCTAAGTAATAAATTCATATGATCTAATGGTCGTATACTCATACTTAAATTTTATGATCATATTATCTCACAATTAATATTAATATTATCTTAGATCTAAGATCATGTGATACATCATATATGTTTTATAAGAATAAAGTATATAATTATAATGTATTGATTAAATAACACAATAACTTATGCAGATATACCATATGATTATATAATGATTAATGATTATGTGATATATACGATTCCAATTTCCAAAGTATAAACTATCTAATTATAATATTTGTATTAAATGACACAATAACTTGTGCGGTTGTACTATATGATTATATCATATGATAAAATGATTAATGACAATATCATATATATATATATATATATATATATATATATTTCTTATATGTTTTTATATTAATATATACATATATTATATATATAATATATATACACACATATACATAAATAACAAAAAAAAAAAACAAAGGTATATAATATATTTGTTATTATTGAGTAAATGAGTAATGTTGATTATATATTGTTATTTGTTACTTAATAAAAAATATACGAGCCGAGCTCACGAGCTGCTCACGAGTTAGCCGAGTCGAGCCGAGCTTGTTTCGTTTAATATTCGAGCTAGGATTTGTGTTCATGAAGTGCTTCATATAATATTCGAGTCGAGCACGAGTCGATCTTATGCGAGCCGAGCCCGAGCTTGCTCGCGAGACGCTTCGCTCACTTAACAGCCCTAATACTGGTATTATACAACCATTTGGGTATTAGGCCTTGAAAATTGTTGTTTGGCAGCTCAAGCCAACTCAATTTGTTTTGGTTGCGTAGGAAATCTGGGAACTCCTGTAAGTTGCAAGAACCCAATGTTAGAGTGTGAAACTATGGAAGAGTGTCATTTGAACTGTTCCTCGTTAGCAATGTCAAATAGTTGGATGATAGCACAAGCACACTTAAACTTTTGATCTTAAGAAACATGTCTAACTCCAACATCCCATCCCACTTAATTTATTGTAGGAAACGTCCAGAAAAGTTAGTTGAGTCAGGTTAGCTGACAAGGAAGGAATGTGACCTGTAAGAGTGTTCCCTGACATATCTAGATAAGTGAGTTGGGTGAAATTGCTCAATGAAGCTGGGATAGATCCAGAGAAATGACAATTCCTAAAATTTAAAACATGTAAAGAACTTAAGTTTCCTATTAAGGTCGGTAGTTTCCCATAAAAACTTATGCCCTCAAGTGTCAAAACCTGAAGAGAACTGCTAGAGTAAAATTCAAGCAAATGACCAATGATGTCTTGATTGTATGCTACTCTAAGAAACCTTAGGCTTGGTAGCAGAAAAATTTCGGTTGGTAATTCTCCATGTAACCAGCACTTTAGTAGATCTAGAGTTGCCAAAGAAGATAAATTTGCCAAGCTTTTAGGTACTTGTCCCCAGAACATAGAATTAGAGAGGTTGAGATATGTAAGTGTTGAAAGATGGCACAACTCCAAATGGGATTTGAGAGTGATTGAAGTTGTTAAATGCAAGATTAAGCCTTTGAAGTTGAAGAAGGTGGAAAAGGCTGGTGTTAGAGTTGATAGAACTATAGAGACAGCTGCCACTGAGATCAAGGCGTATCACATGACCTGTGTCCTCATTGCACTCAACCCCATCCCATGAGCAGCATTCACTATGCTCTTTTTCTGGAGTCCATGATGCAACCTTAGGATATGCAAAAGGATCAAAAGAAGCAGAGCAGTCAATGATAAAACCATCCTTGAATTGCAACAAGGCTGATCTCTCATCTTCGCGACAAAGTGGCTGCTGAGAAGACACAGAAACAGTGAGTAAAACAAGGACCAATGAGAGAAGAGAAAGGAAGCGCATGAACATGAACTGATACAAATAGTTATCCGTCATCTTTCACTCTGTTTTTTGGTATTTTGATAATCCAGAACTACAAGTGAAGGGCTTTTTTATAGACTAGAAACGGATATAAGCTTTACAAAAGTTTGGAGACCAAAGAGAGACTCCCTAATCCTCGTTCAGCCAAGATGTGAATGATGACTAATTATTTTGTAACCATTTGATTCAGATTCTTCAATTAATTGGTATAATATTCTTTGTTGGCAAAGGATGATGTGTTTGAGTGTATCTCCAACGAATCTGTGGTTTCACTTTTCAAACAAAGCTGCTTTTCTTATATGATGACAAACAATTGTTGGGGTTATCTCACGTCTGTTGTAAAAGAGGCTGGTAATCAGTTTATAAGTATGAGAAAAAGCTTCACCTCTTAAACTA
>NC_081542.1:42481811-42492279 GCF_901000735.1 Corylus avellana | reverse complement strand
ATAGAACAAATGACCCTCAATTGTCATTCATGATGCGGATTCACCTGCCCTCCAACATAGTATTGGACCAAGAGAGAGACATGGCAGAAGAGTAGGACTGCCGAATATCTTCAAATGTTGGGTGTGATGAACAGCCAAAATTTCGTGGAATCTCAGACAACCTACACATGGATTTCATTCTTTGGAGAAAATATGTATCCATATCCTCAATTTTCCCCTTCAAGACTTTCACTACTTGTCTCATGGTTGGCCGGGAAGTTGGGTCAGGGTATGCACACAACAAGCCCAAATGAAGCACCCTACCCACTTCTTCCTCATCAACTCACCTCTAGCCTTCAATCTCTCATCAAGAGCATTCAATAATTGCCTTTGTAGCATCAATTGCCATGCCCAATCTACCAAAGGTGGCTTCCCTTCCTCTATAGGCCTCCTCCCACACATGACTTCTAAAATCAAGACACCAAATCCAAACACATTGGTTTGAGCCGATGCCCGCCCGCTCCTAATCACTTCCGGTGCCAAGTATCCGACGGTACCGACCACCCTAGTTATGTTAGGCACTTGTCCATGGTCGTGCATTCGGGCTAATTCAAAATCATTGTCAAGTAACACATTG
This sequence comes from Corylus avellana, assembly GCF_901000735.1. Lineage (NCBI taxonomy): Eukaryota > Viridiplantae > Streptophyta > Magnoliopsida > Fagales > Betulaceae > Corylus > Corylus avellana. The sequence continues at coordinate 42,491,663 of NC_081542.1, read as the reverse complement.
CTGGCCTTAATGTCCCTATGTAGGACTTTTGATTCCCACCTAGGGCTGTAAACGAGCCGAGCTTGGGCGAGCTTTGGCTGTCCAGGCTCGGCTCGTTTATTTTGGAGTCAGGCTCGAGCTCGAGCTCGACTCGAGCCCGACTATGCTGCTCGAGCTCGGCTCGACAGGCTATGTACCCTGCTCGAGCTCGACTATTTTGCTTGATCTCGAGCCAGGCTCGAGCTCGAGCTCGACTTTGTTTTTTTTTTTTTTGTAATTTAGATGTATTAGATTATAAAAATCATCCAGAATAATTTGCACCTTAAAATACTAAAGAATATTAAACAAACATATCAGATTAATGTCAACCTTACAATTAAAACTAACAAAATCAACTAAAATGCTAAAGAACATTAAACAAATATAATAGATTAATCTCAACATCACAATCATCCATACAAAATCAACTAAAATGTTAAAGAACATTAAACAAACATAAGACAGACGCAATCCAATGCATAGGTAGCGCAAATTCCTCTTCAACCCAAAAGCCAGGATGAAGTTCATGTCCACAACTCGAAGGTTTGGACTAAAATTCACATCTACGACCTAAAAGATCTGGATCAAAGTTCAGTACTTCAGTTCACATCCAAGTAGGCAGATCGAGTGGCCAAGCCTTATTACAAAACAGAAGCAAGAAAACCGAAATACTCAAACTCTAAGTAATAAATTCATATGATCTAATGGTCGTATACTCATACTTAAATTTTATGATCATATTATCTCACAATTAATATTAATATTATCTTAGATCTAAGATCATGTGATACATCATATATGTTTTATAAGAATAAAGTATATAATTATAATGTATTGATTAAATAACACAATAACTTATGCAGATATACCATATGATTATATAATGATTAATGATTATGTGATATATACGATTCCAATTTCCAAAGTATAAACTATCTAATTATAATATTTGTATTAAATGACACAATAACTTGTGCGGTTGTACTATATGATTATATCATATGATAAAATGGTTAATGACAATATCATATATATATATATATATATATATATATATATATATATATATATATTTCTTATATGTTTTTATATTAATATATACATATATTATATATATAATATATATACACACATATACATAAATAACAAAAAAAAAACAAAGGTATATAATATATTTGTTATTATTGAGTAAATGAGTAATGTTGATTATATATTGTTATTTGTTACTTAATAAAAAATATACGAGCCGAGCTTAATAAGCGAGGCGAGCCTTATACGAGCCGAGCTCACGAGCTGCTCACGAGTTAGCCGAGTCGAGCCGAGCTTGTTTCGTTTAATATTCGAGCTAGGATTTGTGTTCATGAAGTGCTTCATATAATATTCGAGTCGAGCACGAGTCGATCTTATGCGAGCCGAGCCCGAGCTTGCTCGCGAGACGCTTCGCTCACTTAACAGCCCTGTTCCCACCCCTCATGTAAGTACAAGACTGCTGAAGTCACATCTTTCAAACACCCATTTGTCCAAACTCCCATTTTCCATATAGTCATAGACCAACAAGAAGTTGCCCTTGTCTCTCTTGCACCGCCCTCTCAACCCCACCCAACTTCTATGCTTCAATCTCCCAAGGCTTGAAATTTCAGCCAAAAATACTCTCATCCCACCATTTTCATGCGAAATGCATTTCACTGCAATCTTTGTCCCTCCTGCTAAAACACCCTTATAGACCTTCCCATTCCCTCCACTTCCAATCGCATTTTCTTCTGAGAATTCGCTTGTGGCCGCCTCTATTTCTTTGTAAGACATTCTGTGTGGCCAATACTCTAATTCCCATTCTTCCATTTCCTCTCTCTTCCTAGCTCCCCTTCGCTTCGTCTTGATAGAGAACAGAGCAAACAGAGCACAACGACCGACACCGGAGAAACCTCCCACTGTGATTCCTGCAATAAACTGTTTGGATCGAAATATTGAACCCTTCGGAAGAACAAACGATGGCAAACCTGTGGTAACCAACTCTTCGCTTAACGAAAGGTTGGAATTACTAAAGCTCCAAGCCAAAATCTTGTGGCTTTCAACTAATTGTCCGGTACCACTAGTAAGTCCAACATACATTTCATCCTCAAAAACCTCAGAAAGATCAAGAGAAACATTCAACAAAGGCTTCCGAGGTCTTTTCATGCCAGCCGGAGCCATAGTAACATTAATCAAAGAATCTGAATAGTCAATCCAAACTTGGTAATTTTCACCACTATTCAACTTCAATTCCTTGAATGACTTCTCATCATCAGCATTGCTGCTGATGTCGCTTCTTTGGTTGTCGGGCCAGTACGCAGCATTGTGTGCTGCCTTTGATTTGAGGGAGTTCAGGTCATGGTTGGCGCTTTTGCCATCGAATTCTTGGTTCTTAAACACATCAAACTCGACACCAAAGACAGGGTCGTTGGGATTGTCGTTGTTGGTGAAGTTGAAAAGGCCTAGATGTTGAGCTGAGCTCGCGCCTTCGACGCCAGTTATGGAAACAAAAAGGAAAACTATGCCATGCCCAGGAAGAGTATTCTTGTAAGGAGCCATCGAGAAGATGAAAGAAGTTGAGAAAGGATATACATAAGAATAGTTTGGCTTTTTAGCTGGGATCTTTTCCGAGTAAAGTGCCAGACCGATTGAGAAATGTGTTTTGTTAGTGAGCGTTAGAATACGAGATTCAACGGTGGCCAGGCCGTAGAGTAACATATCGGAGGAGTTGAATGTAAGATATTGAATATATATAAATGCTAATTAACAATATAATTAGCAGCGGAAATTTAATATATATATGTATATGTACCTCCAGCCATTGCTTTGCTCAAGCAGCTTGAAGAATGACTCCACAGCAATCAAACTAAAACTAAACAATTTTATTGAGAGGTTCTTCTGACCTATGCCTACCAGTGAGTGCCAATTGATGGAATACACAGGCCTTATTTATAGGTAGGTCAGGGGACCCTCAATTAGAACTGTTACCTTAATTATTCCTCCCATCAAGGAATAAAAAATCAATCAATACAGCTAATTGATTCCACAAACATTAAATCATTAATTAAATCAAATACTTGTTCCACAAGAATTAAATCAGTGATTTAATTCAGAATATTTGATTGAAATCAAATACTTGTTCTACAAGAATTAAATCAGTCATTTAATTCATAATATTTGATTTACATAATAAGCTTCAAATTGGAATAGAATATTGAACACCGTAATTTTATAATTACAATAATATATGTGATATAAGGGACATACTTAAATGTAATTTCTTACATTCTCCCACTTGGCCCTTATGACACATAAATTCCTTATGGTGTTCAGTTCTATGATTTGGCCAATACTTTATCTATTCCAACCATTCATGGAATCCTCCCACTCATTCAAGGAATACTACACACGAATCATGGCGGTAAAGCTTTTATGTAATAAGCCGTCCCTTCCATGTATCACGATGTCTAATACCTCCCTAAATGAGTACTTTATGGATAATGTACTTTATGAATGAACTTCCTATAAGTCATTCGGGTCCAACTTTAATTTTATCCCCACGGATAAGAATGATATATATGCGCACAAAAATCTTTATAACATAACCTTTATGTCTATAGACCAATTAAAGAGAAACTAAGCACAAATGAATTAATGAATCTCATATATTCCACATGACTTTATACTTTCTTTACCGGTAAACCTTTAGTCATGGGATCCGCAATCATTAATTCAATACTTATATGCTCAATAGACACTTATTGTCACTTAATGTTCTCTTTCATAGTGATACTTTATGTCGATATACATACTTCTGTTTCTACTCAGTTTATTCTTAGAAAATATAACTGTAGTAGAATTAACTCAGAAGATCTTTATGGGTCTAACTATAAAATCGACAATCTTGAGACCTTTAACAAAAATGTCTCAACCATAATGCCTGTGTAATTAATTCACAGCATGTAATGACTTTTGCTTTCATGGTAGATGTAGCAACTGTAGTCTGCTTACTGCATCTTCAGTACATATATACTGAAGTTGATTCTCTACTATCTACACATTTAGCAAAAATCAAACCTGAAAAAACACCACCAAATGGTAAGTGTATCTGTAGTTCTTGGTTCATTGCATATTCCACAATACTATATTGACCCAATAGTCCAACTGCTATTTCAATGCCAGGTCTAATGTAGACCTGTGCATACACATGGAATATCTGTCTTTGTTCCAATACATTTTGGGACATTATCCCCCTTAATAATAGGTGCTACTGAAGATTCATAGTTCTTCATTCTGAATCTCTCCCAAAACTTTAGTGAGATGAACTTTATGTAGCAAACCTAAATTAATGCTTGCAAGCAAAATATTATCTATATACAGGACTAAAAGAAATGTAACTTTACTCCCACTGACCTTAAGGTATATTCAATGATTAACAAGGTTCTCAATAAACCTATGTGAGGTAATAACCTTGTAAAAATTTTGTATACCATTGATGAGAGACATATCTTAGTCCATTAATAGATATCCTTAATTTGCAAGCTTTCTGACTGTTATTAATAAAACCCCTTAAGTTGTCTTATGTACACCTCCTCCTTAAGATCCTTATTCAGGAAAATTGTTTTTCACATCCTTTTGATATAGCTCTAAAACAAAATGAGCTACTCATACCATGATAATCAATGCCTTCCTTTTGAGTAAGATCATTGGCTACAAGTCTAACTTTATATCGTTCAACATTACCCGGAAGCATCCTTTTAGGTTTTATAAACCCATTTGCAGCCTATGGCTACAACTCCCTTTGGTAAGTCAACAAGATTGCAGACTTGAATTTTAGCCAAAGATTTCATCTCCTCCTTCATGGCATTGAAACACAATGTGAAGTTATCTCCACCCAAAAGGATGTGAAAACAAATTTTGGATCGTCCTTAGGTCCGACATAAAAATCAGACTCCTAGAAGTATACAACATAATCACTAGAGATTGTTGGTCGCCTTATTTTAGAAAATCTTCTTAATCCTACTTCATTTACTTTTGACAAAGTCTGAGTAGGTTCATTCTGAACTTGTTCCTTATGAGTTGACTGTTTCTGAAACCGATTGTGCTTGAAGATAATCAATTTGAATTTTCTTAAGCACAATCAAACACCCTTCATGTGAAGGGGCTTCAGTCAACTCTTGTGCTTCCTCTAATTTAATCCCTTAAGGATAAGCACTCCCACTAAGTTCAGTGTTCTCTAGAAATTTTTAATATTAGACTCAACAATTCTAGGACTAAATGAAGAACAGTAAAGCCTAAACCCCTTGGAGTTTACTATATAACCTATAAAATTCCGCTAGTTGTCCTTGAAGCTAATTACCTTAGGTGTGGATTATAAATCCTCACTATAGCAAGACAACCCCATATGTGTAAACAATTTGAACTTGGTTCCATTCATTCCTTAATTTAGGTGTCTTATGGACAACTCTGAATGGAATCGAGTTAAATGTATACACAGCGGTTTTCAAGGCTTCACTCCATTAGGAGAATAGAACATTACCTTTCATGTCCCATTTTCGTGTACCTACCATAATACTATCTGCCTCTATCAGATCTTACGATCTTGATTTTCTTTTGTTTTGTTTCTCTACTTCTACCTTATAGGTACTGGAAGCATTAATGCTCAAACCTTATGATTTAGAAGATAGAGATACATAAACCTTATATGGTTATTACCGGAAGAGATAGGATATCTCTAACCATTTAGGCAAGAAGTATGGAAAAGGTTACACTTGTACATGATCTCAAGAATTTCAAAAATCCTTTTGTTGGCACCTTTAGTGGTATAGTTGGTCTGCTTTTCCTTAATGCTGTCCACATAAATACCAAAGGTAGTAAATTTCAAGAGTCGTAAAAACTCTATCATTTATCGAGCTTTTATTCTTTATAGAGATATATTTCAATCTCCAATGCCATAACATAGAGGATTTTCTCATTCATAAGACTCTCCTTTATGTCAACATTTATATGCAGGGATTAATTTTCCAAAAATTGGGATCTAAATTAATTTTAAATAGACCATTAATTTAATATTCCACCAAAAAAAAAATTTAACAATATTCAAATTTGATTTTAACAAACTAAAATAGAAATTAAATTTCTAAAATAATTGTGGAATATATAAAAACATTATGAAGGTCAAAATGACATAACTGAATTTTTAAAATTAATCTATAGATCCCAACAACCTCCAATTGTAAATAAGTATTATTTAGAAAACCCTGCATTATGTTGACAACGTGGACCGCTAAACCAAATTCAATCCACATAGTCCTTAGGAGAGTCAATAAAAGAGATTCATGACACACTAGGTGTATGAGATTACCTTTATTTTAAGTCATTTATAATACTTTATGCAATCATTCTTTATATGCCCATAATTTTTCTTAGTGTGAGAAAAACAAGTATCTTAATTGCCATAACACTTTGTTGGCACCTTGTTCTCATTCATCAACTATTGGACATGGTTGCCTATAAAGGTCTTTCCCTCAACATGAGTAACTTTCTGGATTCTCATGTCTTAATCTCTCATCTTCTTGAACACACATGATCAGAAGTTCCTTAATTGATCAGTTATCCTTATGTGTGCCACAAGATATTTGAAAAAATATCATATTTAGATGAAAGAATAAAATTGACCATAATGACTCAAAAACTCAACCTTTAGGGTCTTTATAATGAGCTGTTATGTCATTCATTTTCATAATGTGCTCAAACACATTTTGAAACTGTAAAAGGTTTTACTTTAAAGCTTTTCTATTAGGGTGCAGGCCAAAGCCTTATTGGAACTCACTAAATGTTCCTCAATGACCTTTCTTTGGCCCTAAAACACTAAGGAATAAAACCCTAATGCTTTCCTTGATATGAGATTTCATGAACGTTGAAACTTAAGCGATTTAAATCACTACAATCGTTCATATTTAATAATCTCATGTGGCGTACTTGATTCCGTGGGAGAAGGTGATTCGTCCACACGAAACGCCAATTCAGTCTCCAAACACCCCAAAGTGAAAAGCACATTTTTCTTTTCAGTCAGGAAAAATTACCACTAGGAATTATTGGAACATAAAATACTAATAATTAAAGCAGTAGGAATACATCCAGTAACCAAGAAAATTATATACTTTAATGCTATGAAATAACCTTATTTAAATTAACCAATGTAAATTTAATAGTAAATTTCAACCTACCTGTGGGCAAAGGTGCATCATGCATGAAATTTACTCTTTATTAATAAGACTAATAAATTTAGCATTAATAAATAAAATTTTCCGTACCTGTGGGCCTAAGAGAAATTTTATTTTCAATGTTAAATTTACTATCTTATTCTAATTAACTCATAAAAATAAAAACGTCCCTGTGGGGATTGGCAAATTAAATTTATGAATTAATTACAACACGATGTTAATTTTCTTTATGAAGTTCATATATATAATCTTGATGCAATTATCATTATAAAATCGGGATGCTGTGGCTCTCCCAAAAATTATTATGACAATTACGACTTCATTAACATCGAATTTATTTAAATTAACCAATGTTAATTTAATAGTAAATTTCAACCTACCTGTGGGCAAAGGTTGCATCACGCATGAAATTTACTCTTTAATAAGACTAATAAATTTAACATTAATAAATAAAATTCTCCGTACCTGTGGGCCTAAGAAAAATTTTATTTTTTAAAGTTAAATTTATTATCTTATTCTAATTAAGTCATAAAAATAATAACGTCCCTGTGGGGATTAGTAATTAAATTTATGAATTAATTACAACATGATGTTAATTTTCTTTATGAAGTTCACATATATGATCTTGATGCAATTATCATTATAAAATCGGGATGCTGTGGCTCTCCCAAAATTATTATGATAATCACTACTTCATTAACATCCAATAACTGTATAGATGCCACAAATAAAGTTTCCAAGAATAAAAGACAAAACCATCATATTAGTGGGTAAATAGTATTTTTCCAAAGTACAACCGGATAGTGTCCCAGATAAGTGAGGGGGCGCACAACGGCACACTTAAGTCCCAAGACTTACCTTGCCAGAGCTTTCCGATTGCAATTTTGGATAGTACCATAAACATTCACCAACACATGAGGCTTAGTTAATTATTCTCAGGTCCAGGCATCAAACAATTTATATTTAAACAATTAAAAGAATAAATATATCCTTAAGTTCAAGCTCATGCATTAAAGAAACAATAATTTAATACTGAACAATTTAAAAGATAAGATAAATATAAATGCAATATTAAAGCATAATAAACTGAATAGCCCAATGGTCTTAAAGTGACCTTAGGCCTTTATCCCTCAAGAGCCCAAGTTCGAAACCCACCTGAGCACCCCCCTCTTTTTTTTCTTTTTTTTTTAATCCGGATGGGCCAGTTTTTTTTTTTTTTTTTAAACCAGGTTGGGCTGCTTCTTTACTCCGGATACGGGCCAAGAATTGGGTTACTGGATCGGGTCAGCCCAAATTTTTTTTTTTTTTTAAAAAAAAAAAATCATACCAAAACGGGTTGAAACCCTACCCGAATAATAATACCCGAACCCGAAAAACTTAACACTCAACCCGGAAAGCTAGCCCCTTGCGCCGCTGCATCTTCCCCTTCCCCATTCTCCGGTCACCGGCGCCGGTTCCTTAATGCGCCGGCCAAAAACAGCAAGCACCCCGTGTGGGGCTGCCGGCAGTTTTTTCTTCTTTTTTTTTTTTTGTGGGTAGCCCGGTGAAATGGCCACCGTTCCGGCCAAAAATCGGCAGCCTGTGTAGGCGCCGTTTCTGCCCATCACAGGCGGCCCCTTATGGGGCTTCCTCCGTCAACAGCTCACCTTATGCGGCCAACGCCGCTGCTGTGGGAGGGGGGAGACCGGTGCTGCAGAAAAAAAGAAAAAAAGAAAAAAAAAACGGCACTGCAGGTAGGGGGGGGGTTGGTTTCTGTAGCTTGTCTCTCTTGAATTCTAATCGAAAGTGACCAAGGGAAAGTGAAAGACCAAGGGTCCTGATCACCCATAGGCCCCACACATTTTGTTTTAAGAAACAATAATACACAAGCAAATTGGTCAAAACAAATAAAACATATACGTGGGTTTCATGGTGGTTGAGAACAAATGGTTCTCAATTTCAATAACCATGACTCTGAGTTTTGTTTCGATAATCACAAAATAAAACAAAATAAAATATTATCGAAACAAAAACAAAATATCAACAACAGACATATTAAAAACTAGACTAAGCAAATATGGCCTGGAAAAGGCTTTGATACCACATGTAAGATATTGAATATATATAAATGCTAATTAACAATATAATTAGCAGCGGAAATTTGATATATATATGTATATGTACCTCCAGCCATTGCTTTGCTCAAGCAGCTTGAAGAACGACTCCACAGCAATCAAACTAAAACTAAACAATTTTATTGAGAGGTTCTTCTGACCTATGCCTACCAGTGAGTGCCAATTGATGGAATACACAGGCCTTATTTATAGGTAGGTCAGGGGACCCTCAATTAGAGCTGTTACCTTAATTATTCCTCCCATCAAGGAATAAAAAATCAATCAATACAGCTAATTGATTCCACAAACATTAAATCATTAATTAAATCAAATACTTGTTCCACAAGAATTAAATCAGTGATTTAATTCAGAATATTTGATTGAAATCAAATACTTGTTCCACAAGAATTAAATCAGTCATTTAATTCATAATATTTGATTTACATAATAAGCTTCAAATTGGAATAGAATATTGAACACAGTAATTTTATAATTACAATAATATA
>NC_081542.1:42477289-42481711 GCF_901000735.1 Corylus avellana | reverse complement strand
CTGGCCGACGTTGAATCTCGTATTCTAACGCTCACTAACAAAACAAGTTTCGCAATCGGTCGTGCTCTTTACCCAGAAAAGATCCTAGCTAAAAAGCCAAACTCTTCTTATGTGAATCCTTTCTCAACTTCTTTCATCTTCTCGATGGCTCCTTACAAGAATACTCTTTCTGGGCATGGCATAGTTTTCCTTTTTGTGCCCGTTACTGGCATCGAAGGCGCGAGCTCATCTCAACATCTAGGCCTTCTCAACTTCTCCAACATGGGGAATCCAAACAACCATATCTTTGGTGTCGAGTTTGATGTGTTTAAGAACCAAGAATTCGATGACATAAGCGCCAACCATGTTGGAATCGACCTCAACTCCCTCAAATCAAGTGCAGCACACGACGCCGGCTACTGGCCCGACAACCAAAGAAGCGACAACAGCAGCAATGCTGATGATGAGAAGTCGTTCGAGGAATTGACGCTGAATAGCGGTGAAAATTACCAAGTTTGGATTGACTATTCAGATTCTTTGATTAATGTTACTATGGCTCTGGCAGGCATGAAAAGACCTCTGAAGCCTTTGTTGAATGTTTCTCTTAATCTTTCTGGGGTTTTTCAGGATGAAATGTATGTTGGATTTACTAGTGCTACCGGACAGTTAGTTGAAAGCCACAGGATTTTGGCTTGGAGCTTTAGTGATTCCAACTTTTCGTTAAGCCAAGAGTTGGTTACCACAGGTTTGCCATCTTTTGTTCTTCCAAAGGAGTCAATATTTCGATCAAAAGGGTTTATTGCAGGAATCACAGTGGGAGGTTTCTTCGGTATCTGTCTTTGTGCTCTGTTTGCTCTGTTTTGGATCAAGAGGCAGCGAAGGAGAGCTAGGGAGAGAGCGGAAATGGAAGAATGGGAATTGGAGTATTGGCCACACAGAATGACTTATATAGAAATTGAGGCGGCCACAAGAGATTTCTCAGAAGAAAATGTGATTGGAACCGGAGGGAATGGGAAGGTCTATAAGGGTGTTTTAGCAGGAGGGGCAGAGATTGCAGTGAAATGCATTTCGCATGAAAATGATGGGATGAGAGAATTTCTGGCTGAAATTTCAAGCCTTGGAAGATTGAAGCATAGAAGTTTGGTGGGGTTGAGAGGGTGGTGCAAGAGAGACAAGGGCAACTTCTTGTTGGTTTATGACTATATGGAAAATGGGAGTTTGGACAAGTGGGTGTTTGAATGTGATGACAGGAAGATGTTGAGCTGTGAAGACAGGATAAGGATTTTGAAAGATGTAGCTTTTGCAGTCTTGTACTTACACGAGGGGTGGGAAGCCAAAGTCCTTCATAGGGACATTAAGGCCAGCAATGTGTTACTTGACAAGGATATGAATGGAAGGCTAGGGGATTTCGGATTAGCCCGAATGCACGACCATGGTCAAGTGCCTAACACGACAAGGGTGGTCGGGACCGTTGGATATTTGGCGCCAGAAGTGATTAGGAGCGGACGGGCATCGGCTCAAACCGATGTGTTCGGATTTGGTATCTTGATTTTAGAAGTAATGTGTGGGAGGAGGCCTATAGAGGAAGGAAAGCCAGATTTGGTAGATTGGGCATGGCAATTGATGGTACAAGGGCAGTTATTGAATGCCCTTGATGAGAGATTGAAGGCTGGAGGAGAGTTTGATGGGGAAGAAGTGGACAGGGTGCTTCACTTGGGCCTGTTGTGTGCTTACCCTGACTCATGTTCCCGGCCAACCATGAGACAGGTAGTGAAAGTGTTGGAAGGGAAAAATGGGTTGGAGGATGAGGTTGAAACTGAGGATATGGATGCATATTTGCTCCAAAGAATGAAATCCATGGATAAGTGGTCTGTGATTCCACGAAATTTTGGCTTTTCATTACACCCAACATTTCAAGATATTCGGCAGTCCCAGTCTTCAGCCATGTCTCTTTCTTGGTCCAATTCTTTGGTGGAGGGCAGGTGAATCTACTTCATGAATGCTTGGGGATTGACATCCAAACGTTGGGGAATATAGGATTTTGCTTTTGTTCTTGCACATTTCTTCATACATTCATCCATGTTAATTGGGGTTGGGTATTGTAGAAAACGTTTGTTTGTTAGTGGAAGTAGTTAGACATGTTATTGTGTGTACATATAAAGTTCATTTCTTCTAAATCTGCTATAATCATAATGCGAGTCAAGTAATTGTTTTTTCTCATATCATGTTGTCCTTGTACAGTCTTCCACTTTTAAGGAACCAAATTGATCAGCTAAGAGAGACAGAAAGAGAGGCAGAGAGGGAGAGAGAGTGAAAATCTTGGCTTAGAATTAGCCTAAGATCTAAATTTCTACAGAACATGATTTCTTTTCTGCTTGGTTTTGTGTTTGGTTGGAAAATTTGTCCACTATCCTATATTATCTTTAGATGCCACTGCAATTGATGTAATTTGCATATATACAAAATATGATGCTACTTCCTTAAATCTAAGGGCCTAAACAACAATACAATTGCTAAAATTTGCTATGATCCTTTCCACTTTCTGGATGGAACTTTCAAAAAACATGAAGATTTGAGTCAAGATGGCTCATAACTTGTACTGAATTTTGCAACCCAGAATAGCATTGACATAAACAGAAGAAGATCAAAGTGGTGGGTGTCTCATAGAATGACATCAGTGCCAACACTCACCAACATTAAAAGTACAAAGAAAAAGAACATTTGAATATCATCATTCCATTGTTACCCGTCACTGGAAAATCATCCTGTCCTTGTCCAGCTGCCAACTTGAGTGCACCAAACTGCCATAATACTAAATGATTGTTATTAGGTGAGAACTTTGGTGTGAAAATTTTACTTTAAGAGCAAGACAACAAAATTGAAATCCCACAGTAAAAATATTATAAGGGTAAGAAGGTGCCAATCACAATTTATCGTTAATCGATTCGCCTCGCATTCAAATTGTTTGCCAAGGTGTATATAGTATAGTATTGCCCGACACACTTGGTTTTGAATTATATTATGACGTTTCTCAGCAAGAAGCACCAGTGGTCTAGTGGTAGAATAGTACCCTGCCACGGTACAGACCCGGGTTCGATTCCCGGCTGGTGCACTAATCGGATTTGCGGGGATAGCTCAGTTGGGAGAGCGTCAGACTGAAGATCTGAAGGTCGCGTGTTCGATCCACGCTCACCGCACGATTTTTTTTTTTTTTTTTTGTTTTTTCAGCCCAACTTTTCTTTTGGATGAATCAATTGGGTCTAGTTTCTCTCCCAAAGCCTTAGGAGGCCCAAAGCTTGGGCGTTTTAGGAAGAAAATATTTTGTAAATGATATGAGTTTTTTAAGATGTATTTTTGTTCCTTTTTTATAAAAAAATGTTGTAAATGATATGCTTCGAATTCATAATCTCTTTGATGTTACCATCATGACAAGATACTTGTGTGCTTTGTGAAATATTAGATGCTAGAAGAATCAAAATCTCTAAAATTAGTTAGAAAAATGTTTGGGTGTTACAACTTTTACTACTTCCTTATAAATTCACGTGATAGTTCTTATAGCACAACATGAGCGAAAAAGTATGCAATAAAATTTACCTAATAAATTTGATTGTTTAGTGGTTGACGTGAAAGTTCACATAAGTGTTACATATATAAGTATATTCCGACATCAGTTTGTACATCATTGTTCCATTCCATCATGAAAGACTTTTGGCTTGGACAATATTATTTTTTTGAATGAGTTTGCATTGGGTGGACTTTGGCATGACAACATGGGGAATGGATATAGGTAGCACTCAGTTTATTTATTATTATAACCAATAATGATTGTCAAAATGAGTAATTATCGACATTTCATCACCAAAAACTAATGTGCCGTGATCTTTTTTTTAAAAAAAAAAATTAATTTTCATGCATCAAATGTTGTGAGAGAGTCGAAGAAACCATGTAGATAAAATGGTTTAAGTTCTGTGAAGACCTCAAACATTATCAACAACAACATTAAGGTCGTTGCTGATAACCAATATCGACGAATAAACTGCGACAACTTATTAACAACGATCAGTCATTGTTAAGTCATTAACGACGACTTTAGACTTTTAACAACAAACTTATAGTCATTGCTAAAGACCAAAATTCTTGTTGTGATTTTTTTTTTTTTGGCTAATTTATGTATCAAAGTAGAAAAGCTAGCATTTGAATTGGTAAAAAAATTTAGCTTTAGTATTTCAATAAGCAGAAAAAATCTCTCTCATTGTGTTTCAAGGTAAATGAATTTTCACTGATGTAAAATTTGTTAGGCAACTTGATCCTTAGAGCATTAATGTGGCTTAGCAATTTGACACTGAGATGAAGGAGTTTTTCTTTTTTCTTTTTTTTTTTTTTTTTTTTTTTTCAAATAAGGGCGAGAGGAAAAAGGGAAAATTACCAACGAGGGTCTTTGCC
>NC_081542.1:42474944-42477235 GCF_901000735.1 Corylus avellana | reverse complement strand
GACTTCTACTTTATGAGGCGTGATCCACTGTCGATTGAGTTACTCCTTAAAAACAAATGAAAATGCTTTCAGACACAAAGTACGAAGCGACCCATCTAACAACAAAGTATGCATCCGAATTAGCATTTCGAAAAATCATCAAAATTTTATAATCAGGAATGAGATGAAGGCGTTATTTTGAAGATAAAGTTTGGTTTGGATGAAAGTAGTGCCTTTTGATTATGTATATAGTCTTTGAAAGCTGCGAAAGAAGAGAAGGGACCAGGTGTCTACATATATATGGCTTTGGCTGTCATATACATCATAGTATTGCCTGACAGATTTCGTTTTGAGTAATATTATGACGACTCTCAGCATGAAGCACCAGTGGTCTAGTGGTAGAATAGTACCCTGCCACGGTACAGACCCGGGTTCGATTCCCGGCTGGTGCATTATTTGATTTGCGGGGATAGCTCAGTTGGGAGAGCGTCAGACTGAAGATCTGAAGGTCGCGTGTTCGATCCACGCTCACCGCACTCACGCTTCTTTTTTTTTTTTTTTACGACTTTTGACAAGCAGGAAATATCATGGCAATTCGCTACCGGAGTAGTTTTGAGGCTTTCCACGGTGACATTTGGCTACCTGCCACAACAAGCAATCGGGGAAGCAAGGATGAACACGTATCCATGTTGTCATTGTCAGTGAACCACCTTCAGAAAAGACTTCCACATCACAGCTGAAAAGAGTCAACATAAATTCAGCACATGACTAACACTTGGCCCATCAAGCTAATATTCTATGCAAGTGCAAAGAGACCATCTTCCCATTATCCACTAAAGGTTCACTAAAGGCAGCATGTCTATTCATCCCATGATCCACTAGTAGTAAATTATGGGTCTTACATTTCTTTAAGTATTATATTGTAGCACCTATTGTAATCATTAAGCAATTCTGCTATTTCAACAAGTCTTTCAGTCATTCTGAACAAATACATACAACTTGTCTCCATTAATATTCATACACAAGAACAGAATAATGTTATTTTTACTTGTTTTCTCACACATGAGAGGATTATTTTCTTGTATAGATTTTCTATAATGTTGTTCATCCAAAAATCCTTCCTACTTCTGTTATTTGTAGGCTGTGCGCTTATGATGAGCTCCATTAATTCCCAACCAACCTACAATTACCACTCGTGTGGAGATGAATCCAACAATTCCCCCAACACTTATTTCGAATCAAACCTCAAAGTCCTGCTGGGTGCTTTATCCACTAAAGCTTCCCAAGACTACAGCTTCTACAACCATTCCTCTAATGGCATCTACGCCCTGTTCCTCTGCCGGGGTGATGTTAACAGTAGTACCTGCAAAAGCTGTGTCAGCTATGCGGGTCAAGATATCACAACTCGGTGTCCATCAAACACAACTGCCATCATCTGGTTTGATGAATGCATGTTGAGGTACTCCGATGCTAATTTCTTTGGAGCGGGAGATACATTGCCAGGTCTATTCATGTGGAATGTCGAGAATACTACTTCCCCTGAGGAACCTAATTTTGGAGTACGAGCTCTAATCAACGGGCTAATAGAAGATGCTAGAGGAACAGATATGTTGTACAAGGCAGGTACCCGGTCTGGGGATAATGGGTCTGAGGTTAGATATGGTTTGGTGCAGTGTACTAGAGATATCAATGCTACTTCCTGCACCAATTGTTTGGAAAAGTCGATGACTAGTGCCAATCAATGTTGCGAAGGGAAGAAAGGGTGGCGTGTTTTAGCCCCAAGTTGTATTATAAGGTATGAGAGCTACCCATTCTTTCAGCCACCATCTCTGCCACCGCCACCGCAACCGCCACCGCCACCTCAGCCACAGCCACTGCCCGACAATGGTAAGACTAGTTCAACTTCTTCTGCCTCTGCATAATTTGGACCTATTAAAATGTGGATGTAGGCCAATTTGTAGATGACTAGTCTTTTTCGATGAAAAAATAAACAGAGGATATAGAGACAACCAATGCCATTTTTTTTTTTTTTTTTTGATGAAAAAATAAACAGAGGATACAGAGGCAACCAAGGATAATGGCAAACTTGAATGTAGTAGAAGTTGTCCCATATGGAAAACTTAGTGGTATTGGAACCTTCATGATCAAATACTGAATCCATCATCTCTCTACTGAGTGATAACAATGACCCTTGCAAAAAGAGGGTGCTTTTGGATTTGTCTTGTTTGTGACAGGTTGTGCAGGATATATATATTCATATATTTGTTTGTGTCTTTTAAGAAAATATAAGCAAACTTACATGAGTTGTATTG